>NW_019211455.1:6271240-6312250 GCF_002443255.2 Varroa destructor
CATCAATAAATTACAATAATTGTCTTTGTCTAAAACCTCTACACTGGTTTGTTCCTCTACGAAATTTTCACGTCGTGAAGATCTCGCTCGGGTCTTTCGATGGTATAATCAACTAAAAATTTTCCGCTAAATATAAACTACGCTGTGTCTTCATGGCGCGTTTTGTATGTTTTTCCACTATTATAATGCTGTTATATTTACACGCTGTACAAGTATCTGACAACACAACAGGTAGGCGTATAATAAACGGAAAATTCCAGAAGAGCACTCGTTGTAACAATAAGATTGGTTTTGTCTAACTTGGTGTACGGCGCACCGTGCAAGACGTGTGTTAGCACGATATATGTTTAGCTAATTAAGAACACATTAAAAATTCGAGAAGATTTTACTATTATCACGTCAGCTTCAGTATAGCCCTCTCATCGATTTGCCCCATAAATATTACTTCGCCGATCTCGATGACGACGAGCACTGCGGACGTACTTAAGAATAGGATAAATCGGTTTTAGACCTTTTGTAGTGGATACGGGTGCGGCGGTCTTGATTGCATAGCGATGCATTTGATCTATGCCGAGTATTATAACGGTAATAGTTTGTAGTATGGCTAACTTATTGAGACCTGTCTTCACGCGGTCTTCAACGAGGTTGCTTTATTCTGTACTCACCAAAAAATAGGCGTCGCGAACTGTTGCCCAATCAACGAACTACCGTAACTTCGTTTCTTCAGCTAATTTGGTTTAATTCATTGTATTCATGTTAACTAACGTATCTCACGCATGCTCACAATTATAATAATGATGTGTCGTACAAACCTCACACCCAGTTTACCATTTATCTGTTTACGGTAGTACTAGCTGTTGCGCAGCTTCGATGCAGCCGAGATCATCTGAGAGGTGAAGAATATATGCAATGAATCATTACATGTGACTTTTCAGTAACTTCATTTGAACCTTCTCAAGATGTCGCACGCATAATAGGCAGTTTAGCACCGCAATCGTGTGCATGGACACGGTTAACAACTCACACGCGGTCTTTAGACGGCAGTATTAGGGTATAGCGAGAAAAATAACTACGCTAAATTCGACAAGTACTACTTCTTCTTCTTCCCTTAACCCATCGACTGATATAGCTGGGGTCGGCAGCGACCTGGTCGAGCGCGACAGGGCAACGTTGTGGGTTACAGGTGTGAAATGGGAGAATTTCACTGAATCATCATGGCCATCGTACAGCTAAGAATCATCCCAATCAGTAGAAGCGCTGCTGCCCCAATACCGACACCGGCGACTGTGCGCGCATGATCTTCCACGAAGTCGCGCACTCGAGTGTGGCAATTCTGAAACGGAGCGAGAAAATCAAATCTGAAGATCAGCTATTTGTGAACGGAGCACGGTCAGTGTCTACACAATGTAACGACTTCTTCTTTTAGCCAGAACTTTTAAACTTCAAGAAGCTAAAACTTTTTCCTGAACAGTTGAATTTATACGACCTGGATCTTCGCCTATTAGCCACAATAGCAAATGGTACAATAATTTCCATAAATGCTAGCTGATTGCGGCCAAACTCTACATCAATTGTTCTCTGATATCGATAATAATAATAATAATAATAGATAAAAATGCTCGTGTCCTGCTGGAAATTTCGGTTTACCGAATCACTATGATTCGTTTATTTTTCCAAGCGACTAAATCATATAGTGTCGAACAGCCCCGTTGTGATTTTATCCTTAGGCGGACGTTTGTCACACAGAAAAATCACTCGATATCCCACATCCTCCGAGTTCTTCCGTATCTACGAACAGCCCACAGATGAAGTTAACTCATCGATTGTTATCACTCTAAATATAACTCTGCTCAATCGAGCTATCTCTTTTTTGTTCTGTTCCCTTTGGTTATAGTGGCCGAACAGCATTGAACGCTGGACTAATACAATACTTTCGTTGAGATTATAGGCTTATTTGACTAGTTTTTATTTAGGTAAGCAGCCGGCTTGTAACTTCTAGTACGATGCTGGCAATCAAGTTTTTTTTCACACCCACTTACATTCCCGTTTATCCTCTATAATTTTCTGTTCTCAGTAAACGTCTATTAGCTGACGCGGAAAATACAAATCGCTAAACGCTAGTGTTAGTGGCCGGGGTGCTGCCGCTGGCAATTGTAGTGAGCTACGCCGGGAGTGGCGACAACGGCAATAGTGAGAATGCCAACAGTAAAAAAAAGCACGACGTCGACTGCGGCGGCGGCGGCAGCGGCGGCGGCAGCGGCGGCGGCGGCGACACTCGTAGTGGTATCCGGTCTACCGCAGATATTTGTTGTCTCCTATTTTTGTCTCGCAGCTGTCTGTGCATGTATATGTACGTGTGTGCAGCGTCGATGTCTGCAAGCATATCCTGTTCGTTGTCATGCCTCCGTAGACTGTTGCCGCTTAACCAATGTTTTCCTGAGTGGCTATAGTTGGTAAACGTTGACGCTGGCTCTTACCTGCGCACCGTTTTACAATAGCCTTGACAGTTCCCTGTAAAATGTGTTTTAAATTTAGAAACTTCAGTTTTATTAGCAACAATTCACCACCATTTTACCATTATTTCGCACGCTCACAGAACCAGTCACAATCCGCAACAAGAAGCGGCCGCTGCTGTAATAGTGACAATAACAATAGTTAATCGTATCTTGTAACGGCTAGCGTACGTAGCGACTTCAGTTCCGCTCTTTGTAATGTCTACCTGACTTTCGTGCCACTTGCTGAAGTTGTGCGGCAGTAGGTAGATTTTATAAACGTTCTACTATAACTGCCACTCATACACATACATATATATTTATAAATATTCCTTGATAGCCATTTCGACTGGGCCGAAGATTACGTACGTACGTACGTACGTACGTACGAACGAACGAACGGCTAAAACCATATCTCACAAATAATAGGAACACCAACTGAAAAACATACTGTACTTCATGGTTATGATTTTTTTTTTCAGAAGAAAGAAAATTTTTCGGCGTCGTTGCCTTCCACGTTAACAACACGTCCCAGAGGCAGGTATACCTGTATAAGAGGACCGTCAGCCGTTTCAAAACACTAGCGCGATGGCACACTTTTTATCTAGAATTCACACGCGTCGCGGAAACATTGAGGCTGCGATTGTCTTCTACGGAACTATCACAAAAGGGCTTCCTTTGGCCTACATTCGTCCGCACTCGTTGCTACCCCGCGGAGTAGATCGACAGCCGTCGCAACACTCTTTAAACCAAGCTAACACACAAATTTCCGTTAATGAGATAGTAGTTAGACCGAGTACCATCTACAAAATGAGTTGTCAAATGTGGTTAGGTTAAATGAGAAGGCTCGAGTTCGTGATGGTTCCTATTTTTGCAGCCAATTACTGATCAGTCCATGCTATCCTGAGAATATTATAGAATGATATCCATCGATGATGCCGTGTATGAGTAAGCCCGTTTCAATAGACTGATGCAGTAACTTGCGCGTGAAGACCGATTGGCGAAAGCTCTCTCGTGATCAAAATACTGGCAGTGGTAGGTTAGATAACGATTTACTACGTGAGAGAATAGTTTGCAGAATCTTCAACCGCGGAAGCGACGCATCCGTGACGAAAATTGCCCATTGCAAAATGGAACTGATCGTATCAGCAGAAAACGAAAAACGTAAAATTGCGGCTTGGTATATAATAGCTTATGAGTAAAAGCTGTCAATCTAAGTTCAGCGTGAGTTTGAGCCGCAATATTTCGGAACTATTACATTGCGCTTCTGCACACTGATTCGTGCACTCTGCATTTTACATGATAAACATGTACAAACATAGGCAACCGGCGTCGACAAGAACATTGCCGAAAAATCGTCTAACAAGCCAAGTCGGTAACAATATGAGACAACGACAAAGATCGTTGTTTCGGTGTGAGAAAGGCTGAAGTTTCACGCATTTAATCGCTTACAATTGGCATTTTTTGTTTCAACGACAATGAAAAAAGGTCCTCGTTATTTCTCAATCATAGGTACACCCTTATATAAATACATTAAGTAGATTTTTGCAAACACTCACTGCCTGCTATTAGTACAAGTGTCGCCATTATAATATGATATGAAAAAATATTATTTCTGGTCTATTATTTTGTAGCGATCTACGGTCGCTTTCACTACGGCTGTTGAAGGCATCGTAGCAGACGAATTCGCTTGCGCACTTCGTCGTCGCCAGCGATAATTCGAGAGACAAGTTCCCGAAGCGTAACAACAAGCGTCGTCCCAAGGTAAATGTCCTTCCTATTCTTGTAATTTATATTTTTTCACACGTCTCTGCTAGGACGTAACGCTTGGCTAACGCTTAACATTCCACCGGTGGATGTACCCTATATATTGTATACTGGTCAAAGCCTAGTAGAAACAACCGTTGCGGTAGGCGAAAGCGAATCCCGCACGCACACAATGGCGCACACAGATAGCGCTAGCTATTCTCCCTCGCCTCATAGAAACATCACAGAGCAAATACTCTAATGTTTGCCTAGGAAACATTTGCGCTCACGCTTGTGTGACAATGAAATTACATATGATAAATAAGTAGGCGCATGAGCGGTTGCTTTTACGCGCTATTCTAGATACGTACTTAGCGTTAGCGGAGTCAGTGCATCGGACAGTGCGAGGGAACAGGACTTACGGTAGGCCGTACCGCTTCTATCTTTTTCCTCTTTCCCGACGCTAGTAATGCGGATGACGGGGGCCAATTTGGATACGCGACACAGAACTTTGCTACGCACGAAAGTCGTTCGGCTTCAGCGACAGCCGTTGCTACGGCTGTGGCTGCTGGGACGACCTGAACCACTGTTAGCAAATGCCGTTAGAGCTTTCGATACATTTATTACATTAGCTAGCCGTTGTTAGACGAAAAATAATTTCATACAAATATAGTCGTACGTTCGTGCTCACAACAGCAGCAGTAACGAAAACAGCAATACGTCTTTCCATCTTTTTTATCAGTAAAACTACAAGGCAGCCCTTGTAGCACGGGTGGCTTGCTGTTTTATACCCTCGTCTCCCCAGGCTCTCTTCGCCCCACGCGTTCCTCCCCCGGTCCTGTTCTGCGTATGCTGATTGTTTCTTGGAGAATAGTATTAATAAATGTTTATATACCCGGTGCGCGCACGTATTATAGAAGGCGGCGTAGCCTGAGTAAACAAACGGCGAAGTAGCGTGCTATAGTTGACGATCGTTTCTATCCTGGCAACTATCTGTCTTTATCTCGGTGTCCGCGTAGAATACTGACTTGAAGCAAATAGTACAAAACTAGAACGAGAAAAACAACTGAGCCGATGCCTGCAAAAGGCCTCACTAATAAACAGTAACTTACTTCATTCTTGCAGCTATAAATCTGTTCACACGTGGCGTTACAGTTTTAATTCGACGCAGCCCCACTGCTCACTAGTGTCCTTGTTTAGCTTTTATCAGGACCAGATCTGGCCCTTACCTCTTCCCGTTACGTTGTCGCCGCCGCAGCCGCAAATGTAGGACTATAACTTTTATTAATATGACACATCAGTTTGGTTTGATCGAATGATTCGCTCAATAAGATATCCGATATTGACATCATATATCAAGATATATCACAGTCAAATATAAACATATTATTCTTCTGGTAGGATCGATTGAGATCTAAAGTAACATGAAATATATTTAGATCAAGCACCATATAGTCACCATTTGGCCAAATGTCGTAATCAGAGATCATCCAATGGATGACGCTTCAGGGACGCAGGTCAGCCTGCCGCTGATTTCCATCGTACTCATAACTAAATACAGTCAACGGTATTATTACTATTGCTGACGGGGTTCGATTTACTTACTTTGAGAGTGGAACGGATTGAATATCCATATGCATGGTGCATATGGATATTTAGTTACTGAGCAATATATGGCACTTTGTATTATATAATTTGTTTGGGTATTATGCTAGCAATGGCAGTGCGTATGTGCTCGTTTGTGTCTGTATGTACATTGCAAAGAAGTTAGCTTTCCTAGCCCGCTCGAACTCATTGTTCGCTACTGAACGGTCACGGGGCCCTAAACACAGGACAGAAGAGCAGCGAAATAACCGTGATCATGATGAGATCGGTGGTCTGAAGTAGCGACGGGTCTTTTACTGTCATTTTGAAAGTCAATGGAATGGTTGGCCGCGAAGCTCTTACAGTTTGCTTGTTCCTCATTTTTTCGATTTCAGCTCGAATCGCTCACTGTGCCAGCTATTCCCTTCTGCTGGTGTGTGTGTGTGTGTGTTCGCGTTCGTTCCCATTGTATTGCATTCAATAGCTATCCGATCCGAGGTTCAGGTCATTGCAGCTGGCGACCCATGTTTCCCTGTTGACCATTGCATTACATCGACGATCGCGCAGCAACGTATCGTCACGTCTAGACGTAACACACCGCCGCAGATAGTATATTTCATTTCTTATTCATCTTCTTCTATCCATTCGACAAGCAAATGGTGCCGTTTACTAACGACATTGCTGTTGCAACGACAGACTGCGCTGACCACGAACGTTGTGAAGCTGAAGATCCGCGTTGTAGGACCTTCAAATCTTTTACGGTTCCGTTGTCTTTTTCCGGTGAGAATACAACACTGCCGCCACAATATCGTTGCGCGTTGTCCAGCGTACAAAGTTGCCGATCTGTCAATCTGCCCGTTTGTCTATCCGTCCCCATGGTGGTTTCTTCCTCGTCGCAGTGGACGCTTCGAAATTCTCGACTCGGCTTCCGTCGGCAACAGTTTTTGTCACTAGACGTTTAAGATTTTCGCAGAGATAAGTGGATTTTTCAGTCATCGCTATGGCTATTGGTGTTTTTATAGACTAAAATGAGAAGGCCGACGTTGTAATGGGGCAAGTACGTCATCCATTTCCTACCTCGTTCTATATTTTATATTCACTTAAAAGAGAACTGTCGAAGCATGGCAGAGTTTATTTAGGTATCTTCTCATTTCTTCCATATAGAGCTGGCCATACCGAGGCCTTATGCGAGACTAATTTGCTAGATTGAAAATTATCAGTACGCTGCGCAACTGAACAATATTGTAATAACATGTATAATAGAAAAATTGCACGTTTATAGCTAGTTGCTAGGCAGATATAGATAATTCACCACGGCGGGTAGGTCGTTCGTGCACCGGGTAAAGCTACGTTTACCTAGCCTCCGAGGCCTTCTGAGCCTATATTGTAATCTAGAGCAATTTCGTCCTATGTGAACAGCAACGATAAAACAAAAGAGGCTTTTCACTGAAAGCTTCCAACGCAAGGGCAAATCTAATTAGTCGTTTCCACTCACGTTAGTAGTTACTGACGGCGAGTATGTTTTTCGGATCGTTCTACTGAATTATAGACGACATTCGCACCTGAATCTACATTTTACGGTTTGACTACTAAGAAAAACGTCCTATTTTCGAGGCCAATTTATGATTCAACTTTCCGATAAAGCTCAGGACAATACAGAGCTAAATGTTAGCGAGTATTGAGTACTTCCATAATTATTTGACCTTACGAATAAATCTAATCAGTGAATCCAAAGCGCGTGTGCTTGCCAAATATGGTGTACAAATGACGACTTGGCAACGCGGTTAACGTCAACGCAAAGTATGACAACCATTCTCAACCTACAATGTATTTATACTCATTGTCGTCGTCCTCAGAGGTAACATTTTGTGTGCTTTATTGATCGATGCATGAATCAATGTTACTAAGCTAAAAGTTAGAAAGGTGAACTTATGCGAACCTTCACAACATCGATACTGCAGTCATGTTTCGAATCGAACCCTGAAGCGTCGCGGAACTGCGTAAAGACTTCAGTGTAATTTACAGTTAGAGTATTTAAGCTTGGTCGCGATATGACTTTTTATACAATGTCGTCGTGAGAAGCTTCAACTCAAACAGCGGAGACAGCGCTAAAGGTTGTATCTGTCGTAACGGCGAACTGCTACTGCCCTTGTTGTCATCGTTATAATTGCTATTTCACAGCTTAGCGTTACGGGCGCTTGTGGAAACGTCTGAGAATCGCCTCGGGCGTTTCGCATTGACCACGTGATACCCGTACGTATAGCAGTCAAAAGGGCATACACACAAAGCTCTGTCGCGCCTGCCTTCATCCTCTCTTTAATCTTCAATCATTTGCGGTTCGTGATGAGTCAAAGTAGCGGCACAGGGACGGGGCAGTCCCAGACGTCACTTACTGTCATCTTGATCATTGTTGTTATTTGGGGAAGAGATGAGAGGGAGGGAGTCGGCTATTGCCCCACAACCAGTTAATTCCAGCATAATGGAACGCAGTGACACTAATCGGTCACGTATGTCTCGTTGGTGCTAACCCAGTCACCGTAATAATGACAATATTACGGGTGAAATATGCACGAAAACAGAAATATGCATATTTATGAATGGGGTAGTAGAGGTAGAGGTAGAGGGGGGGGGGGGGGTACAGCAGTGCGAGGTCGGAACAGCGATAGCTACCACTTGACAGGAGACCGAAGCCACTAGAGGGCGAGGTGTCACATATGGATGCCGTTTTTACCCCCAATGTGTAATGGAAGCAGTACGTCTATTAACGACAAATGCACGAATGGACGGACGGTGGCGGACTGAATACCCCGCAACGATTGTGTAATTTTGTTGCTGATACCGCTTCGTATTATTAATGCTGCTTAAAACGCCAACGGCGGTTTTCCCCATTGTCTGGAACCGCCAGCTTCTGAGATTCTAGGCTTGTTTACGGCGACGAGCATGTCTATGTGGCGACGTTGCGCTATTGAGAAAAGTCGTCAGACAACTGGTAGCGACAGCGCTACGACGATCGCAGACAAATCAATGTGCTGTCCGCGGAGATAGTATTGTTTATGCGTATCTCGGGCTGAAAATCGAATAGCTATCCCGACCGTTTTAGCTCGACTGGTCATTAACAATTTGCGAGCCAACAATCGGTGGGGCGATGAGGTCGACGACCTTTGGCTTTCCCTTTTCAGCCTCTGGTTTTTGCCTTAGGGCATTTTAACGATAAATAATTGAATACATCATTTATAATTGCTGATGCGGTATCAATTTGACTTTAATTAATTGTTGTCGATATCACGCCATTATATCTCTTGCAGATACACTATTTATTCATACGTTCATTGGTTTAACGCTTACTACACTACATTACTGGTACAGAGAATTTAACAGATTAGCTAGCTGATGATGTACATAATACAAACGACGGACACACACGCCTACATACGCAAAAGTATAGTGATCGTCTTAGATTGCCTAAAACACTTCTTTTCGTACGACACTTGTATAAACCCCGTTTACATCGCCGTATCATTCAGAATAGGACTGTTCTTCTTTCATGCTCAGATGCGATAAATACGATTTCTGAAATTCTTCTGAGCGTTTCTTGGTATTGTATTGTACGACCTTTTTTTCAGCTCATAGGCCGAAGGCAGCCTAGGTAAGCCCCTAAACATCCTTGCAACAGTTTAAATCATGTTTATATTTCACAATAGCGGGAATGCTATAGTCAGTCCTAAGTAGAATATTTTGAAGGTACATTTTCTAAGCAAAATGCTAAATACCCCTAGAATAGAATGTTTTGATAGATAGCGAAGATGCCTTCGGGATCAATCACATCTGACCTTACGATTAAAATCCGCATTTTTATCGTTTAGAATTTCTTCCCAAGCCCAAGGAGCTTGTCCCGCAATTTTAGTTCATCTCTGATGCTATGGCCGAAAGAAAGCCCTCGACTCCGCTCAACTGGACACTTCTTCAGATCGCACTAGTTGCTATTTAGATAGTCTGAAACTCTCTGGCTAAAGCTCAATGTATAGTTTTCAATACGAAGCCACTGAGTGGAAGCATTAGCATTACTTCGTAGTGTCATCTAAAGCGTAGAGCAAAATTTAACGACAAAAATACCGTTATAGCACTGTGACTATTTCTCAGGATCATATAATTGAGTAACTAAATCAATTCCAACAGATCAGACAAAGTAATAGACCGCTCAATTACTAGAGATTTTTGCCTACGAAAAATATCTACTGAAATGACAGTAGGTGGTTTTTGCCACGTAAATCGCAGTTATATCTAATGCAATCAGCACTTGACAAAGATCAAACAAAAACTACCCCACAAACGTAAATTGAAGGGGCATGTAGGAACAAGAATTTGCATGAGTCGATCACAAGATCAAGGGTAAAGTTCTACGAAGACAACAGCACATGCCTCTACGATGTACGCTTCTTGCAGCACAGCTTCGAACGACAGTCTAGTGAAATGACTTGCGGTTTTCTACAAACTTTACGACGTACACGGTATTCCAGTAGTTTCGGATTCGTTTCCGTAAAATCCTATTTTCAGTCACGCTGAGCCCCTAAATCACGTCGGTATCGTGTGGACGCTTTCGTATACTTTATAAAACATATAGCAATCGAAAGAAGGGGGCCGTAGTTCGTATATTTGCGACGGCAGAGAACACTTGTCCGGCCATCGGACAAGACAGATAGCAAGGAATTTCAGGCAGATGTTAGTATACAGTGAAAGATAAATATTTGTAGATATCTTACATTTTTAGACAATGCCTTAGTTGTTATAGTGGTCGTCGTATGGACGTTTTTGTCGTTTTTTTAAGAAGATACAAACATTAGAAAATCATGTTGATCACTCCCCTTAATAGGCCATATTATATATTTTGTGCTTATAATTATACAAAAATCATCTTCAGCAGTTGTAACGAATGTAACTTAGAATAATGTAACATTTGTTATGATGCTTCTTAAGAGGTTTTCTCATGGGTAAAATGTTATTCTTATCGGATTGATTGTAGCAGATACAACGAAAACCTCAGCTACATATACTGCATCGAAACGATTTCAAACGTTCTACAATACAAGTACGTGACACAAAAGTCATAGTCAGTCCACAGGAATTAATAATGTCCGCCATGTTTGTTTTGGTGCTCCTTCATAACTAAATCAAGATAACTGATAATTATTTAGATAATTCTTGCTTCTTAAACAAAAGAGCTGGCAGCTTCTCATTAGCACACGTAGATTTCATATAAATTTCATGCTTATTTTAAACCGAGTCCGATATTTTTACATGGCGTGAAGGACTGCTAAGCCCGGCTCTTTGACTCACTTCCTTATGATTTATTTGTTTGCTCGTCCATTCATTGTCTATGAATACCATTTTATTTTCGTCGAAAAGAAAACGTATAAAACATTTTATACTTTTTGCCGCAAGGGTGGACCGCTTACTGACGTCGACGTAACGCTTTCACGCTTTTACCCTTCCAAAGCCAAGAGCCAATTATGGCTGTGTGCTTAGTTATCAGTTCCCCACTTACCACCCCCGCGTCTACGTCATTTTTTCATTTTGAATATATCGTGAGTACTAGAAAAATGGACAGTTCTGGCCGGACAATGGCAATGAGCCGCTATCTTCAACCCTCTTAAACGTATGTTCAAGCGACAAATTTCAATTTCAATTAAATTCATTTTGCCAAACCTGGGCTGTCGTGGCAAACGATCCAGGCACACGCGATTGAACAAAGTATTCAGGAATTGGATTCGGCTGTGAGTATGAGCACAAATAACCTAGAAACGATAGGTGACAAGAATGGTAAGCTGTAAGGTGTTCTATGTAGTTATTTCTTACTTACAAATTGTTCGTAAAGGGTAATCCGTAACATAATGCTAGTACATGAGCTCGCATCAGCAGATTGGATGTGCTGCTCTAAGCTTATAATCGAAGATTGACAGGGAACCACTTTCGAACGATTTCAGTCTCATCTTCCATAGCGTAGGACCAAATACGCTGCGACCCAAACAACACAGTTGTCTACCTTTAGATGAAGAATCGCGTATGCTCTTCCATTCATCCAGATTCTGTGAACGGTGTATGGACGACTATGGGCAGACCTACACCTTCACAGACCTGGTTGACTATCTTATTCCAATCGCTATTAGATGCGGACAATCAAATAGTTATAGATCGAAAATTATTAAGCCTATTGTGTCTGTATACATTGTATCAACACGTATGTAGCGATGCCTATCTCAGTTTGTTACGCTTCTGGTCGACCTGACGATGTCGCTAGCTTAGGAGCCGCACGGCAAAGATAATGGTGGCCGCAGCGGGATCTGGTGCCCCATGCGACAGTGATAGTTGGAACAACTATAACAAGAGTTTGCGCGGTGGTTGACATATATCGAATATTCTCACCGGACGTTCATGCGACGCTCGTACTGCTGTTGATGGCGACGGTGAACCGCGCTCGATACCTCAAACAACAATAGTCGTAGATGCTAATCCGGTCGATGATTGAATGACGCCCGGGAGGTGCTCGGGGGCGGTGCTGTTCTGGACCCATTTTGTTCTATACAATTTTTCCTCTTTTGGCTCGACCAAACACAAATATGTATAGGCCAAGAACGAAGCCGTTTATCTGGGCGACTGCCCAGCACATTCTATTCTGCGTACAGGCATAAATAATGCTTCAACATACTGGCCTTATAGTGAATCCCATCGAGGTCCTATTGCACGGTTCCTTCATCTTTGATGGCTTTCAGTAAACTATTTAGATTACTTTTAACGTAAACCCATACTGATATCAACTCAATGTATATGCTACAGCTTTGGCGATGACAGACGAACGTTACTTTCGGGGGGTGAAGAATAGGAAGGATATATTTGTCTGCCGAGTTGTAGCCCCCTGAACTACGTTCCCCTATACTTCACGGATACCGATATCACGCGTATCTATAGTAGAGTTTTCTATTCTTTAAAATGCTACTATTTTGCTACTACTAAATGGACTATTTTCTTTCGTTGTCAATACACACAAGCACTGCAAATCGAATGTATAATATGGGAAAAAATAGCCTTCATGTTTTTGAAGAGGTGCAAGCCTCAGCGTGTTTCCTGAAATAGCAAACGTTTTACGCTTCTGGTCTGGTCTATATCTGAGGCTGATGGGAATCTAAGCAGTGGAAACGGTGTATTAGAACAAATCGTCATTTTGAATTTGCCGCGCGTCTCAACTGTTGTCGGCACCATTTTTTCCATGAGTGCCAGTTGTGACAATGCTATCGAGCAACCAATCTGATTTCATCTCGTCTCACGACAATGACTGCGACATTTGCCGAGTACGAGGTGGCATTAGTCGTTTTGCGAACGACCCGTTGCGAAATATCGGTGGTTCAGTACTCCTTTGTTCGTTTAGGCGTCCGAAGATCCCTCCCTTTGGCACTTTTTACTGTTGGCCACACATTCTCTTATAGCCGCGATTCCACCCTACGATATTTACTTTTCACGCTTAGCTAGCTAGTTGAGAATTCTGGCAGGAGGGACGAAAAAAACTTCGTGGCCGGGCCATTCGTAGCGATTGCAACGGGTAGCTTTCGCTACGAGCTGTTACGGAGACCTTGCGATGTGAGCGAATAATGAATGAAAGTGATGCATTTTGCCACGCTATTACTTCTACCATGCTGCTCGTAATGTTGATGTATTGTTAGACTGGTGTCATTTTTATGTGTGAATTCGTTTGTGAGTGTATGTTATGCATGTGTGTATATATATATGTTATTGAAACTGAAAGATTAACCAGACGCCTCCGGCTGGGACAAAAATTTATTCCATTCTCTCGGTTGAGTAGACAGACTGTTCGTAGTTCGAACAAAGTAAACGCGACGGGGAAAAACCACAAAACGAAATGACGGTACGAGTCAACTTCCAAGAGCTTCAGGCAAGTCGTATCGATACATTGACACAGAAGTTATATAGGAAATTAACAAGGACTCGAGATCTCTCCAAAGGGTGTACAAATCGATAAATTGTAAATAAAAGTATATGTTATTAAACCTTTAATTCCTTGCATGAGTGTATAATGTTGTTACAGTTTAGCTAATTGACTTTGAGGAAATTTATTTATACAGAGATAGTTACCGTAACGAACGTATCGCATATTCAGTAGCATTCATCTAAGCTGGCATAGGTAACTCTGCTTGCCCCCTCCCCCCCCCCCCCCCTAACCGGCAATACGAACTTTCCAAATCATAGAAAGATCTCTGTGGAAGCAACAGAATGGTTGCTTACCTCTAGTAAATGGGACACCATTTACTATTTCCGATTCGAACGAATCGTGACCAGTGAGAATCAAAGCTATTGCAGTAACATAGAGGAGAGGCGTTGCCAAATATATAGAAGCGCTATAACGATTACGACGAGAACCTCATGGCCCAGCCGTATTTAATTGGTCAATGTGATCCCTTCGTATCGTCGAGCACAATGGCGCGCCACCTAGGCAGCAAATAAAGCACTAGTTCTGCTTCTCTCAGCGGTACGGTCCTGTCGCAGATATCTATGATCACGTTGATAAACATTACATAACGTGAACTGTATTTCGGTCCGAGAAACTAAACCGACCCAGCTACAAGCGTCCGTACCCGGTTCGCAATAAATGATATACTCAAAAAAAATCATTCAACTTACAGCCATATAAGTACTGCTCTCCATAGGGTTCGCTTGGCAATCCGCTATCCATTCTTTTCGTATGCAGCACGACTCAGGAACCTATATGCAGATTTAGAACGCTATATTAGTAGGCTAGATAACGAAAGCCGGAGAGATAAAGCCGTACCTTATATTCCTTCAACTTGCTACGATGGAGGAACTTATCAAATGACTGATCCATCGATACAAAACTTCGATAACTTGCGAGTTGAATCAATCGCCTCATGAGCGGCGATATTGGGACGCAGCGATCAACGTAACGTCTGACACGACTTATAGACGGAACACGTCCTCGAGGTTTTACCAAAATTATTTTTTGTCCCGTCAAAGGAAGGACGCTTCTGTGCGATTTGTACTTAATAATACTGGCTCTTTAACTTCGATCTAGTTAACGGCTAGATACTGCAACTAAATTTTACAAATATATCAACTTTTCCTGTAGGTTGGCAGGTGTACTTGTACAAGATGTGTTGTCAAACGAAACATTTCACAATGCCAGAACCTCAGATCAGAAAATAAGACAAGCAGAAATACAATAGGACACAGAGCACAGAGCTACATATGCACTTTTGTGCGTATAGATGCGCAGAAGTTCGTCTAAATTACGTAGGGATTTCCGAGAGCAAAAGCACGATGCTCTGCTGTGTCTTCATTCGAAATACAAGTAATGATAATACAGTCGCAGTTGATAGCTGTTGAGAATATTATGTCCTATCCAAACATAGCGAAGAGAGTTAATTCAATTCCCCTGATCTATGCGTTTTCGAAGCAGGACAAATGTCATTGGAACGTAACCCCAAGAACGTTTTTACCTGTTTCTTATCGTTGAAATAGATATTCAGGAGCCAGATCTTGTATGGCTTCTCATTGGGAGTCGGTCCGGGAACTCCGCAACATTCGAACTACAATTGAACAATTGGTAATCTAATTATTAAAAAAATCATCTTGAGCTATTATTAGATAAATCGAATGATGCTCTTAAGCGCTAGACGTTTTTGTGACATTTAAAACAACTTCCTATTATATCCTAGAAAAATAGGTCTTATTTCTATTAGAGCTATTGTTGGACAATGTATATATATTTCGATAAGATAAGGTCAGAATACATACGTGATGCTGTACGGCATCCCATGCCTCCGTGACGTCGGTGTCATTTCCATATGCTGGAATTGTCATAATCATCTCTTGATACATTCGCTCGCCGACCTAGTTAAAGCCGACAGAAAGACAACAGCTGAAAATGTTACTTTTCGAATTGTTTCAGTATTAGTGAGGCTCAAAGAAGATGTTTAGCCTTGTCCTATTCATAGTACGCTTACAGCCTAAAGTGTTCATCCTATAATTAAGTGCAAGGTAAATTTATATTTCGAAGCAACTTTACCTAAATAGAGGAGTTGTTCGGTATAATCCAACATAGTTTTACGCGTTCTAAATTGAGAAATCGCGGACTGGTTGAAAATTAGCTGAATCTTTTGCTTATACACCTAATGCTAACAGGTAAAAATGATCGATTTTGCACTCACACCCCTTACACTTGTACAAAGTAAAACATATTTGGGTAATTTCGCGCAAAGTATAGCGAAAGGTCTATTTCAGCTAGTCCATATAACTGAGCCAAAGTTCGACGGCCATCATTCCAATGCATTTTTCTTTCAATTTTTATAGTAATAGGTCAATTTAATTCTTACAAACTCTACTCTTCCTAACGAAAATTTGTTTTTTTTTTTTTGTTTTTTCTTCGACATGAGCTTCTTTAAGATAATTGCTGTCATTAATTTAATAGTAATTCCTTCAGAAGAATTTTTAGAAGCGTTTAACAACAACTTTGCCGTTAATAGATGGGACGACTTACCCGCCGTTCTACCACTGTGACAGATATCAGTGAAAACAGTGTATTGTTGCAGTAGAGCTAAGCAAAACAATTTCCGCGAATCAAGGTCAAAGCGACTCGGACGACTATACAAAGGTATGGCAAACATTTTCTGGGATACAGTGACTACTAATCTAAAAGACTATCTCCGTGGACTTAAAAAATACGACCATGATCATAGGACAGTATTGCACCAAACGTTTTGGATAAACTGGACTGATCGTTAAAGACGAGAGAGCTGGGGAGGGGGAATGGTAGGTGCCTTTAACAGGGGGTGTTCATTATTTGGAAAAGTAAATTAAAACAAACGAAGTTACAGCGTCGAACAGGAATAACAAACAGCATCAATATCAACTTGCGGTAAAATTTTCCTTACAGTCTAATAAACGATATTATCTGGAAGGGATATTTTGTGGATTCATTCTTTCTATGTTAGCAAAAAAAACTTATCTAATCATTTGGTTTGTTAGTTTCGTTGGTTACTTTTCTACAAAAACTACTAACTGTTGGCTCATTCTACCCAGTTAAGTTAGACGTTCATACAACCTATGCAAAGTACTCCGTCGTATACATTTCTAGGGTTTCGTTATAAGCACAGAACAAACGTACATGGTACAAACGTTTAACATAACGAGGCTCGACAACCGTTTTAGTGTCTAGCAGATTAACAAGCGAATGAACTAGTAATGATCTAATAAATTTTTATTTAATTAATTTTCCCCATTTGGACAAACCTCGTTTCGGAAGACGTAGCCGAGAATTCCTCCAACGAGTAGAATAATGAAGATCATGAACAGTATGACGAAGAACTGAAATTATTTCATAGCAATGGAAAACATAAGCCATATTAGAGGAAAAATAAGATATCGAATGTATGTGTACACTAGTATGGATACAAAGTGTTATTATTCAAGGAACACGTCGTCTTTACGTAGCAACAACGACGTGAAGGTCTAGGATTATATTAGTTACTGTGAATCCGGTCAACTCGATCCCAAACGTGTTACAATCAGTGGGCTCAGAGAGGGCCTTGACGGTGATCAGTTTCAGCCTCCACAATAACAAAAGCTAATTTTCGTTTCGAAAATCGATCATACAACAGAAAAGATCATTCAACCTGGAATATTGGCAACTTCAATGACAACTGCCAATTTAAGAGAAAATGCGTTTAATCAGAAATTAATAAAAAAAAAAAGTTCGAAATGCCGTTTGTACATAAGCCAGATCAATTCTAGCCCGGTTTTTTTTCTGTTTCTTAATCAGCTTTCACTTTTCGTTGCGAATAATTTACTGGGCACGATCATGCTAATGATGACAGTGACTGTGATGATGTGGAAAGAGCCATGGGAGATTTGTGCAAATATTTGTCAAGTTCGTACTGCTTCTGCCTCGTTGATCCAGCTACTTCGCACAGATCTTCATAAGCTGTGAATACAGCGATCTGCATACATACATATACATACAGATACATACATACATACATACATACATATATATATATCTAAGTCAGAGCAATCGGTCGCCCACGGCGCTACTTTACGTAAGTGCCATGAACGAATGGGCGAACGAACGTAGCTTTCCCCAGTTTACTTCTACAGCATTACCGCAAGCTTCATCGTTCGACGAAGTTGGCGTACATTGCCCCGGGGCAAAGAGCTGCCGTTACATCATTATTAATGCGGTTGGCCGTAATGAAACAATAACACATAATGTTGATGTTGCTGTAGCAACCGGCGTCAGTCTCTCAATAAAATTGAGTTCGTAGTTTTATATTTTATACCGCAGACGATCACTCTGATCATCATCAACAGTCATGAGTCTTGCTAGTCATTAATATAAGGTTGAGATTCGCGCAAAAACACTCCTCATAAAATGGCGCTATTCGTTTACTATGGATGTAGTATTTGGCAAGTTGAAATCAATTGAATTGATATTTCATGCATCACGGCATAATAACTAGGAAGGACCATCGCGACCACAGGTAACTCTGTGAAAATTACTTTGTCGGCGTATGTGTACTTTTTATAGTAGTTGGCTTTCTGTGAAGATTCTTTTTAAACATACATAATTTACGGGTGCCGTCCGTGTATAAGGGCGAACAGGAAATTCTGAGGTTTCACGAAAATTAATCATTGGTTGTTTAGAGGGATGATGGGTCAATTCATCGCGTATCTGTCAGCATTACCTAACACCGCCTAGGTGATACACCGACAATCGTTGCCATCGTAGCAACGGCCGCAAAAAATATCTCAGTACATGCTCTGCATAAGTTTCTATAAATGGTGCATTATTGACAGCGAGAAAAAGTTCGTACAAAGTCCTTCCAGACTATAGATTGCTTTGTAGTTCTCCTCATGCCGCACGTTCTCGTTCATGTACTTTCATCAACTTTTCTGTTCTTATAAATTTCAATGAATGAATGAACAAATAATGTCCTGATTGAATAGACTGTCCTGTCTCTACTCCGTGCAACCTCGACATGCCCCACCTGGGTCAGCCACAATATTATCGTTGTAACGACGAAAACGACCAGCGCTGTTTCGAAGTCTGAAGTTTGAAGTCGTTGACGCGGAGATCCAGACACTTTCACTACCGCCATCCCCACACCTTCCCCGACCTTCCTGCCCCTACATCCTTTTACCAGACAAACAATGAGGAATTCAGTCGAAATTCGTGATCGTCATCGTCATCGTTATTATCACAAGTAGTGGCGGTGGCGCTACTGATGCTGTTATTATAGATAGGTGGTGCAAAATAGTGCCCCCACAAGTGACCAACAAAGTCAGAAATCGCGTACGCAGAGGTAGAGGCATGAGCAATCGACAAAAAAAGCAAAAATTGCTTCAGCTATGACAGACAACGCCAGCTGTCCGGTTCGTTGTTTTGGTTAGCTTGTGTCCCAGGCATGCTGCTTCCATCAATTTGTTCACTCAAGACCCAATAACACATGTCTCTATATGTGTGTGTGTGTGTTTATTTGTGCATGGAAGTACTCATACCGCGAACGCGTAGTACCGGTACTTTTGTCGTTTCTACTCCCATCACTAGGTGTCGCTGCGTTCATAGGTAGGGTCTATTCTATTCTATTCTATTATCTAGGTGTGCGCATACGTAAAGATTGCGGTGGGGTGGCGTGTGGGGTGGACGCAGAGTAATATTCTGCCGGTGTTGCGATAAGAAGGCGACAACCGCTCGGGCATTCGACCCGGTTGTAAACTCTCCTGATCCATATAGGTGTTAAAAAGAAACTGTTAACCAACAACGCTGATGCTAACAACAAAAGTAGGAAAAAAAAACCCTCTGTCTGTGCGAACACTGACCTTGCTAGAAAGATAACATTGTCAATGATCATGATCACCCTTTGTGCGCATACGCAGATATCTGTGTGGGTAGCCAGAGCGAGTTTTTTTTTCATTGATCGAAGTGATGCCCAAACGCCTCAAATGGTGTGGTGCTGATTGATAGAGCTATCTATAAAAAAAAACGTGCTAGATGTTTGTCAAAAATAAACATGGTATGTACTTAAAGTCAGGTAGAAAAAAATCATGACTTTGACGCATACTAAGTCAAGGTATCAAGCGAAGCATCTGGCATAGTTCGTTGATTTCATAAATAACTCAACCGTTATTTGTATCTCAGAAAAGGTCAGACGTTATCACTGTTTGCAAATCAAACCTTGCGCTATATATAACTGGGTGTGCTGAACATTTACCCCAATGATTCACTGAAACTGTCAGCTATTACGATACTGTTATAACGCTAATCAAATACTGTTTACTAGGCTCAGTACCACAGGGTCCATAATAAATAATATCAGTGATCTAGCGTGCACTGCTACACCCATTGCAGACTCCAACAATTGCACCGCTGGGCAAAATATGGATGAGACTCTTTTAGAGAAACGCGTGTGCCCAACCACGGATATTTAGTTACGGTACACATGGCCAGCATGTGCGAAATCGAAACAGAATTCTTGAGTCAACCACAAACGACAGAGGGGCGCTCGGTTCGTGCCCCCTATAGCATAGCGTCAATCGGCTGGATTGACGAGGAGGATTGACGTCCATCCAGTTCGAAGGTCTCGTAGGCCAAGGGCAGATGCTAAAAGCGTCACCATGAGCAAAAGCCAAAATAGCGCAAAACCTAGGAGCGGCAATCATCGGGTCGAGCCGTCAACAACAACAGCCGACCAGGGGAAAGCTGCTGAATTTAGCACGGCGGTTCTAGTGACTAGCCATTGCCAACTAGCGGACTGGACGAAACAGACTCGAGAAGCAGAGGCCGTAGAGCGATTGAGACATCAACGACTACGAGGCGATCTATCGCCGCTCATTACCAATAGCTCTCACCTGCTGAAGCAGTACGACTAGAACTAGTGCCAATAATGTGGATCCCTGCCAGATTCAATAGAAACAAACACGTCAAGTAGCGACCAGAAAGCCGAGTTAGCAAGCTGACTGGCAGATCGTTTGGCAGTCAGACAGGCAGGAAGGCAGGCACGTACAATAGCACGTTGGGCCACTTACAAGCAAAACTACTACTATTATATTATTTTTCATGCTTACGAGCTCTGTTTTACTTGGTAACGTTTGCCAATGGATGTCTGAATCATTTTATAGCAGAGAATGATATTCCCGATCTTTTCAGTCGTCGTTCTGGTTTCTCCGTCTGTGCGCGATGCGTCCACATAGGCCGATAGGAGACGCACAAACACGGCCTGAATCATTCTGTTAGTTCTACCGACAAAATAGCGCGCATACGAACTGGTACCCATATGTACTCCATACCAGACTAGTATTACTCGAACAAGATCGAATAGGTGCAAACTATTTCGGCAAATGGGTAAAGCTCACGCGTCGAATTTTTACTCGCTTGCTCTTGCTTAACGCAGTCGTCCGTTCAGTCGAATCGTTAGTAACCAATACACTTATATTAATTTCCACTACTTAGCAGCCGTCGTTTTGCGCGCAAATGCTCATGATATTTCGGTACCGGTCCTTGTCGATGTCTGTTCGGACCAATTTTGTACTCCCCGCAAAGACGACGGTGATTTCCAGGACTCGTTTGCCAATTATCGAACAAACGAAAGAAGACATACGCTCTATGGCGGAAAAATCTCGATCACCTTGGAAGGGGCCAATAACGATCCACGAAACGCCGTCCCTATTCCGTATGACTGGTCGATAGTGTTTGTGTGGCCGCATGGCTTTTATAGTTGTCTACATGCGGTGTGTGCCAAAATTGATGTTTGAACGCTGGTACGTTAGATGCTCTTTTTGCGGTAAGTAGTGGACCAACCACCAATGAATAGTACCGGGAGCCAAAATAAGAGCTAGCTGAACACAAATATCATTATCACGTATCGCGTATTTCAGAACACGCCTACACGCGTACACTCATCGAAAACGGCGTCGTCATCTTCGAAATCAGAAGTGCCATTGTGACAACGAAAAAAGAAGGGCCGGTAAAGTAATACACCAAAAAGAAAAAATTCTAAAGAAAGACAACGAAAATAACGACTGAAGATAAGGGATGTGAGCCTCCAGTGGCAGGCCGCACGTTAAGCGGATTAAGAAAGAATCAGCACTGGGAGTAGAAGACCTTCCGGCGTGAAACGAAAGGTCACCACTCACTACCATACTAACTATATAATAACATAGGCTAGAGCGTAAACTGTCAAAGTAATGAAATCTATAACGTGGGGTTGATGCGAACACAAAGTTTACGGATTTAGCAGTGTATGAAAATCTTCCATAATTGATTTACTACTTTAATAGGATTTACATAACACGTCTTCATATTCGTGACGGCGTACGCACTACTGCTAGGACATATTATAAGCAAAGCGATGCATTTCTTCGTGTCTAGATACACATGTTATCACTGTTATCTACAAACAATCTGAGGCGGGCTCAAACAAGCTGTATCGGTCGAAAGATAAGATACGTACAGAACGCGAAGTACAGTTAATCCATGAATGGAGTCACCGGCTTTATTGCAAGCGTGTTCGATTTAGCTTGCCTTTAATTATTCCAACGAAGCTCAATTTTTCAAAATGGCGCTTCCGGAAAACCAGTTCTACACAGCACCGGTGAATTAAGAACTAGAAAATGTTCCCTGCCGCAGCGCTCGGTAGGGACTCACAAATACAAGCTACCGAGCTTCTGTTTTCAGTTTAGACTCAATAGCCTAAGACGAATTCGACTGCTGAAGATCGGCTTGACGTTTTTGTAGATTCGACGTTACAGTTCCTGTTTGCAAAATACTCCAAATGAATGCCCGTCCTTCCGTAGCTCCGCAAAAAAAAAACGTTACTCAATGAGGTCTAGTAAAATCTAATTGAACTTTGCCGTCGGATGCATAAACGCGTACAGACGGTGATCAACTTAGACGTCTAACGTTCCTGAGTTATAATTCCCTATTCGTTACAAAACAGAGCATTTTTTCAAAGGGTCAAAACAATGAATCGTCGGCGATGAATCACAATAAACTAAGTCACAATATCAACCTTTTCATCGGCGATCAGAGTAAACACAAATCTCAATGGCAGCAATTGAAGCAATATACATGAACGCATAGTTTTCTCGGCAAGAAACTTTTGTAGAAATGTCGCCAAACCAACACTGATGGCAACCGTAGAACTCATTTCTTATATAGATTGACGAATTTTATCCGTTCTAATAATACGCCCATCAGGCCGTGTGTGTGTGCACGTCCTGCACACGGCCCAGGCGCCTATTATACAGACGTCACGTTTCAGCTAAATATTCATTAAAGCAGTCGTTTAGAACGCAAACGCAAACATCATTGACCTCCATATACAACCCTGCACTACAGTAAATATGAATACTTCAAAAGCGTTTCTCTTAACATACAAGGTTGTCATTTTCTTGTCCGGGTCACGAAAGTATATTATGGCTTTGCACTCCGACTGTTTATGCCTTATGAGATGAAATTTTAACCCGCGTCTGATCTTCAGTATCTATTCAAATTGCGGTCTTCACTCTTTTAGCCCCCACTATATTGAATCACCTTGGATATGAGCCGCGAGGTACTACTGCAAGGGTTATTCAAGAAGGAAGCTCGCCGTATGCCTGGGCTGTCGTTTAGTCTGCGAAGACCAGGCTTATATTGCAGAGTATCACCTCGTTGTAAGGTATTATATACCGTTTCTCCAACTGTTACTGGCTATCTTATCTGTATAAGATAGCCAGTAACAGCTGATGACTGTGGCATCAGCCCGATATGAATCCGCGATGCTTGTGCTCCCTATGGAAAATAACGACGTGTATGATAAGTTGCTTCTTGCAGTGGCTACAATGGCCGCCACCGTTATGATGCCGTTTCTATATATAAAGACAGTATTTTTCGCGTACACTAACCATTGCCGCGGTCGCCGTATCCAGTGGGATAAACAGCCAAAAAAATGTTTGAAAATTTCACTGACCCTCAGCGTCCCAGCGTCGAAGAGGCTGACGGAGTGTATAGAGCGCACTACTGAGTAACTCATCCTGCTAACGATCTTTTCTAGAAATTGTTTTTTTATGAGAAGGAATAAACTTGCGACACTGACTTGTCTTCGTAAATGTCAAAAAAGGTGCGAAATCAACTTAGGCAACTTGTTTTGCATACAATAACAACTCTACAATTAAGATATATGGCTTGAGTTAACAATCGGAATTTTTCTAAGGAAGCTCAAGTCCCAGTCAAGCTGAAGAAGCGAGTACGTGCTTGAAATCGAAAATTCCATGTTTGACTGTAGAGGCCCGCGTTGAGTAGAACTTTTAGTTGTTGGAATGTTGGAGTTGTTGGAACTTTTAGTAGTGTATTCATTCGGAGATGTGTCCGCAGAGTTTGCCTCAATGTAAGGTCAATGAGAAAACATAACAAACGTTTTTTTTTTTTTGCCACGTTCGCGTATACGGCGGTAAAGTCCGATCTCGAGGTAGGATCTAGTTGCGAAAATCAGACGATGGATGGAAACAGCTTATGGAGCAGAGAGAGAATTTCATGACAGTATACAGTGTGGAACCGTCAGCGAACAAAACAGAAAAGCTATGAAGCAAAATGTTGGACAAGCCAATATTTAAGAGATGGCTGCATTTACTCGCCGTATAACGAGAGGCCTTCTTTGTGCTGCTACAGAATTGGAAGGGAAATACGGATGCGGTTATATCGATTGTAGCGTGGTCAATGATTTGCTTTCCGTATATAAAATACAGCTTGTGCTGACAATAGTAGTTATCTGCTCAATTTAATGGATGCTATTAGTAAGTCGTAGCAGACTACTTTGTTACGATGCAATCAAATCGACCGATATGAAACTCTACAGAAGAAGAAATTGAAGACTATTCTATATTCGCTTGTGTATCAACCGTGGAATACAAGAAACGGGAATTCATTCTGTCTCGCACCTCCCCCATCGAATCTCCTCTCTGCACTCGGACGCAGTGACCCAATAGCTGCTTCCGGATAGCTAAGCAGTTCACCTGTCCCGCTTCTGGGTCTACGTACACATTCTTCTACATATTGCAAAACAAATGGCCGGGTTTTCCAGGGAGAAGCAACCCGCCTTACATCAAAGAATAACCAATGTTCAAGAGTTTGCCTGAGAATTGAACGAATATTCATAGCTCGAAAACGCTAACTACACCGGTCCTTTCTTGAAAAATCGTTCATTTATTAGAAGAACAATATTTTCATACTTTTCTATGAAATTTCGATTTCGTTTGATATGACGCTGCCAAATTTACCAAGCGTATTTCATGTACCTATGTCAATGGCGGTTTACCTTCGGTAGGGAACGCAGAGGGTTCTATGGCGAAAACTAGCTTTCAAATATGTTGTACGTGCACTCTTCTCGAGGTGTTAAATCGGCCCTTAATCATTGGCGCAATAAATGCCATCACCTTCAACCCCAAACAGGAAGATATGCCGAAAATACGCAACGATACTGGGTAAGGGCACATTTTGCATTAGATAGAACCAGTCTGTACACTACCTGATAATGCGATAAATTACGAGTGCATAGGCTCAATGGCATGTACTTTTCTAAAGTACGTCTACATTAAATTGGTTAGTCTACTCATAGACAGGGCAACGTTTTCGGCTTAGAATTGTCCAACGCTAACAACTGATAGCATTACCAACAGCAATGTGGAACCAACTTTTAGGTTAGGCCAACCTAAGATCCGCGTGTCGTCACGGTCGGTCACGTCTACGCTGACTTGGGAAACGTGTAAAAAGCAAGACAAAAAAAGGGAGCGAACAACTACGCTAATCAGCAGGCCGCCGACGTCTTGCGGTGAAATATTGAAGGTTTCCTGCTGTTGTCCCAGTCTTCGCCGACGCCGCCGCTGGTGACGCCGAAGAGGGGAATTTTGACCCTTCTGATAATGAGTTCTTGTGGCGATGGCGTCATTCGTTGTTGATGTCCGTCTATCATGTGGAAAGAATAATGGACGCGTATGTCGTTGTGCTAACCAAACGTCGTGGCAGCATCCGTCTGTTTTCTTCAGCTGCTCGTAGCTTCGCCATTGCAGTGATACGCCTTAGCCCACTTTGTTGTGGGACAGTTTTTATCTATTTATTGTTACGGAAAAACACCACATCAAACGTTACTTTGATGATAGTGCTTGCATTTATAACGACCAACGGCTATGATCAGAGGCATATGGACGAAGAGCATAGCATTGAAACGTCACTATATCGTCATTTATACAGCAGCGAGCAATGCAACAAACGTTAAGTAACATCTTTCATTCTTACATTCTACAGATAAGTTTGTTTATGTTTTCCTTTGACCACCTATAACGGTTACTGATAGCTCTCTATAGATGAATGCTACTTGACCATTCGAGTTGACTTTTTTACCGGAGGCCATTTTGTTTTATATAAAGAAGCCGCGAACCATTTCCACGTCTACAGACGACCTAAATCGTATTAGTAGTATAGCGTACGTAGACGCAAAGAAGATCATCTTTTCCCCCCGATTACCACTACCGCTGCTACACAAAGCAACGACTAAACCAATAACAGAGTCGATCGATGTTTAACGCGTTCACCTGTTATGCTAGCTAGCGCTCTTAGAATATTTATGTTAGATTGCCGTACGAAAACAATAGTACCAGCGGCCACGACGACATTGCCGCAAAACGAATAACGTGAACGTTTAAATGCGTCATTCCGTAGGCGCATGATATCTTTGGTCACAAAAAACCTTTCCAGCTAACTGGGGCAAAAAGTCAATTTTTTACCTTCAGGTAACCGCTCCCGGTTGGCGCTTTGACGCGCAATATAACGTGTTGTTCAATTGTGATCGCGCAGCTGATGGCGCCGCTGCTGGTAGAAGCCGCAGAATATAGACTTTTATTGCACATAGGAAACGCAAAGAAAGCGGTGAGAACGACTCTGGCCGTTATAGTTGTTAATGGGTCTCAATGTCAGCGATAACCGAATCAATTATTGACAAATTCTTATCCCAACGTCCGATACGAGGGTGCCCTCCCATCAACTGGGTCGACGGATCAATAGTATGGATATCCTGATCGTTGAGAATTTAATTAACTGTAGAAAGAACTCCGGTACTGTGCTTTTTTTTTTTTTTTATTATTTTTATTACAAAGGGCAATTGCCGCTATGGCGATGCTGATGGGGAGGAGTGCACCCGAGCAATGGTGGCAGTCTACTTAAAAATAGCAAAAGCTTCGTCAGAGTGACGCGTTTCGTTCGCCAATAGTATCACATCACTCGTACCGATTTCTGCTGCTGACTGCCACAATTGTTATCGGTATTGCTGATGCTGGGGACGACGACGACGACGACAACAATGATCGGGATGATTATGAAGGCGTTAGTGTCTGAGGTGCGGTGAAGTGTTTACGATCGATATTCCTCCGGAGAAACGTACAAGCTGACCGCAGCAAAGCTGTGAGTTTCGTCCAACAGCGTTACCTTCTATTGTATTTTCTATTTGTTAGTTGTTGTCAATGCTTAAAAATTCCGCTTCGGCAGATATCTGAAAGTTTCTTTAGGGGCAAAAAATATGGGGCTGCGAGGAGTAATAACATGGGATCGCAGCTGCGAAATGTCAAGGGCGTAGTCCGTATCAGCGCAAACAACGACGTTGTCGACAATATAAACAAAATCACGACAACAGTAACACTGACGGCTGTAAAAATCTATATGACACGTTTTACGTCATTTAAAAAAAATGTACATTTTTTTTGCTAAGCAGCGTTACCGTATGATTGTAGTTGTCCACAGTGGAACTGGTGGCAGCCCCTTATGCGTCCCTCTCACGCAGTGTGTGTAGGATGTATCCATCAAATATCTGAGGACGTCGTTTGTTTCTTTTTGTTCGGTTATGTAGATTATGATCAGCCGCCATAGTGCAGTTATTATTATCGCCACCATTACTGTTGCTATAGCCATCCCCAACGAAAATGAAGATTTGCCCCACTGTGACCGATATGCTGTGGGTGGACGGGAGGAGAAGATGGAAGGAGGCGAAGGGGTAACGTGAAGATTGCGTAAGTACTAGAAATCGGCAACTAACTATAATAGTATACAAAGGGGAAGTAAATGTGGCTAAAATGATCTTTCGAGATGCGGAGGTAACGTTGTCACACACAGACACCTAAGCACAATAGAATGATTGCAGATGAAGTTGTCTAAGGATGGACAAAACCTCTACGATACATTGTGGTGTGTATTTTTGTCTTTTTTTTTGTTATTCGACCACTAACGTATGCACACGGTAAGGTTGAATATTATTATCATGTGAGTAAAGGTACCATCTTTTCACTGCTCATCTTTTTTTATCTGTAGTAATTTTGTAGTAATACTCCACATGTGTCATGGCCTGTTGCCATAATGTAAGGATTCGTGGTCTGTAATAACTGTCTAACTAATGTTTGAGCATGAGGGGGGGGGGGGTTGCCTAACGTAGGCCAATAGCGTTAGTTTCGCAGTGACCGGAGTGCTAATCAAGCTAAGAATTCTAAATTCACCTTAAGGCCAAATTTCGACCTTCTTTTTTGTGTATTCCTATTATTTTCTGTGTACACATGATCTAAGGACGTCCTTTAAAGCCAATTGGATGGTACACAATCGATATTTTTGTTAACGACCATTGTATCATCAACAGTGTACCTGTATCTACTGCCTAATATACGTTCTATTTAATTCTTGCATTTGTTTTACCTCTGATTCATATTATACGAATCATTTTCGTCATGTACTGACGCCAACTGAAAATCCCATCATCTATTGCCTTCTCAAAATTTGTCCTTAAAATTAAGGACAGACCGAAGAGTTGCTGCAAAATGTTTTAGGTTTGGCTTCGTGTGCAAATCACGCGGCCGATGACGCTATATCGTCTCTTTATTCCCCCTTTCTGCCTGTTGGTTGTCTGCGGGTGATCAATGGACTACCGTATATGCGACTATATATACACATACACATGTATACATGCATAAATGTGTACATGTACTGAACTAGGAATATTTACTTAGTAAATGTTATTGATAATGCGTAATAATGCAGATATTGTTCCTGCTGTGTTTACATATATATAAAACATGAAAAGACTGCATTATCACGCTGCCTCGGCATACATGTTACTCGTATACAGGGGCCGCCGTACTACGCCATATGCCGTCTGACTAGTAAAATGTCTCCGTCCTAGTGGTAAACGTAGTCATCTTTATTGTCATGGGAATGATAGTGCCGATGACAAAGGACCCTTGCGAAGTATTTATCGAGCGATAGTTGCTATAATCGTTGTTTACTTGCTCGTCCGTGAAGTGGTTCTTTTCTATGTGACGGGTACGATATGATATCCGCCACAAAATCGAATTTATACCCATTTACCGATCGAGCTATAATTATGGTAAATACGTATCGTGTACGCACATATTCCTCGACGCTGTTGGCGGCTATTGCTGACAATTAAAAAAAAAAATCCTGGTTTAGAGCTACTTAGCGGATCGAAATGTGAGTGATTTTAACCTACGCATCAGTGGTAGACGAAATTAGGCAGCTGTCTACGTGACGTCTTGGGGCGTCCACGACTATAAGTTGAACATGTCCCATTAAAAAATAGTAAGGCTAGAAGCAATGTTTGGCGCTAAAAATCAACGCTCAGACGGAAGGAAAAGCTGCCTCGTTAACGGAAGCTCTTTAGCGGGACAGAGCACTCTCCCGCTCAGATTAATACGTGATTCCTTCGCTTCAAATATCTACCACGAAAAGGGAACTGAACGTGCAGAAGAGAAGCAAAAAATTGACAAACTGGACCCAGCATAGATGGAAATGCCCATGACGTACCCTAGGGAAAGCTTGAGTAACTAAAAAGTTCCGTCTGAAGCACCATCGTAAGGTATGGGTCAGTTTTTGCCGCCCGCTAAAAAGGATCAGGCAAGCATATGGGCGTCGAATGTGAAGAAACCGGCTTCGGTGGCAGTGTAGAATAGATTCGAACGGCCGCGCATGTTCATACTTATAATAAATATCAAAAGCTTTTACTATTACGGAATATAGTTTGAAAAGGGAACGGTCAATATTGATCTCGAACTTCCTAAGAATTATTCATTATTGTGTAACGTCCCAATCGACAGCATAATTCAATATGCGCCGTACTTCGCTACATTTCAATTACGTTTTGGCGTCAAGAGCGTGGCGTCGGGAGTCTAAGCTATTTTCGCAGATTGAAGTCTCTGTGATCTTGATTGCTACAGAGTTCCGAAAGTGCTAGCATCTAGAATGTGGTGAAATATCGCCGATCTATTTTATATGGTTTAAAAGTTGTTCAAACTTTTTTAACCCACTAAAAGCTCTTGAGAGACTCAAAATCACACTATATTTTGTCATACTAAACGGCACCACAAGGGCAATTAGCTAGTCATAACACGTACCTTTTTTCTAGAACCACTGTTTAATGTGTGCTATTATGCCGCAGCGTTTTGATACCAGCAATGATAGCGCATTTTGAAATAAGGACATTGTTAGTATGTCCTTATTGAGATAAACATTTAAACTCTATCAAACCAATGCTATCGTGGTTACAACTTGGGATTGTCGCCCCGTAGGAAGGACGTGATGAAGAGATTAGCGTGCCATGCTGCTGGTCTATTTGCCCATGTATAACGTACCATTCAATTGATAGACTGGCGGTCGATATAGAATATATATTTGTACAATAATCATTCAGATAAATACTAAACTGTATTGTCTAAAGCCCCGGACAACAGTACGGTTAGGCTTTGTGTACCACACCCCGGAACGTATTGGGTCGTCCGCACCAAATGCGAATTGTTGCAGTAATTCTAGGAAATTGAGGGGCGATATGACCGGAACCACAATGAAAATATCTGATGCTTATTAATCTTAAAAAAAATCGGGCGACAGTTAGTTTGCTGTTCGTTCTGTATCGCCGTTTAGCCTGATGGATCTGTTCACAGATCGGACTATAAATTTTCGCGTGAAATTTAGCAATGACGTTCTTTTAAACCCGAATCATGTCCAGGAACAAGGAAACAGCGGTTTACGTTAGCGTAAGCGTTCTGAGTAAATTGTAATACGCGACGCGAATATTGCAGCTTGAAAACGTCGATTATCTATCCGCTATCAATGACATCGCAAGGCAACATAACGAAAGAAAAAAAAACCTCATTGTAGGCAGAACCAATTAAGAGAAGGATGATTTTCGACGAGAAAAATGTCTATGAACGCGACAGAGACTCATCGTTTGAGCGCTAACGAAGTAGCTTCTCGGCTTCACGCGCCGCATCCCAGCGAAGTTATTATTATTGTAAGCAAGAAAAAATAAAAAAAAAAAACAATCAAATATTCTAGTAATAACAAACAGTATCGTGATTTTTACTAAATGAAACTTAAGTAAAACAATGTTTCTGCAAGTTATTTCTGGGTACAGATATTATCATTTGCTTGGTAGACAGCCGCCCTTAAGTTCAAGTTTTATAGTAGGTCAAGTATGAAAAGTTCCACAAAGCTGTACTCTTGAGGTATCAACTATTTTGAAGCAGTTGTATGAGGCCACAATTCAAATCATCAGAGGCATTGAAGGTTTGGGTACAGAATGTCAGGACAGGGCGTCAAGCATAGCAGTGTCTTCGACGCTCAGTACTTTGACGGCCTAAATGTTCGTGCGTCACATACACTATAATACATACAAGCGCACCCTATCAACTACTCGTAGACTACAAGAAGGATGAAAGAGCTACCCTGCCATCACGATGCTGTTTGTCTAGCTAAGTTAAACACAATTATGAAGTTTTGAAGCGAAATTATAAAAAGCGTATATAGTTTATCTTGCCTGAGAGAGCGTGGGAGGCGGAAGGCACCGAACGAGTGGGCATTTGATCGTTACAACTTTCTATTAGTATCATTATTATTATTGTTACGTGATATTTTCAAAATGACTATGTACCGCTTTGACGATTTTCAGCGAACTTTCTCCTATAATAATCTACGCTTTAAATACTTTGTTAGGTCTGCGTAAACGCATGTGTGTCGTTATTCCGACGATATCTGAGCGTCGAGTCGGGAGGCAAGAACGATATAGCGAAAGACAAATTGTTTTGTATTCTAAATTCTGTTGAAAAATACTAGCGCGCATGCTATGGTTTAATATAAAGCGGACGCCACAATATCTGGTAGGCCTTATGAGGACCTTCGTGCCTCAGTGACTTTGAGAAATGACGCGTGTAATTTTTCAGTTGTTTGAGACGACAAAAAAAAAAACTAACGGACAGAAAGCAGAAGCTCGTTTGGGCCGATTCTTGAGGAGCAGTCAAACAGCTTATATCAGATTAAATGACGGCTACTGTCAAGGATGCCGAAATTCGTCTGTTAACGTGTTGAAAGCGCTTGTAGCCGTTACCGCTATGAGTTCTGCCGCTATCATTGAACCAATCGCTAATTGTTCTTCATTACAATTCAGACTGTGTAGAACGCAAAATTCTACAAAAGCTTAGAGCAGCTTCGAACCGCTTTAAAGCTCGTATTCGACATCGGTTTCTCGCAACGCCTCAACAAGTCCAATAAGCTTATAGTACTCTATAGCACCTCCATATGTACGAAACATCCTTGTAGGTGAGCATGTATCGCGCATTCATGGCACAACGAGTGTTCTAACGACGGACCATCGAATCACTTTACAGTGTCTAAGCATCGTATTTTATGACCGAACACGAACGTACCCAGTAATTAAACCGTCTGTTACATAATGCGCATCCACTAACAGAGGTGCGTTTTCCTTTCTGGAGGGAGATAAATCAACAAATAAAGTTTTCCATGTAGCGTTAATGTTTTGTCTTCTTACTCTCTAAAATGGCTTCCGAACCATACAGTTTCAGCTGTTTTGACTGCCTGACGTGTCGTTCGTTCGTTCGCTCCTAATATTATGGTCTGTCTCTTAGAAGCGCAGTGATGTGACTGAATGCGGCTCAATCGTAATATGGCTTTTCTTTTCTTTTTGGTTATCACTCTTACTAGTTCCATCTATCGTCTCCTTATTTAGCCGCTGTGACTTTACGCGAGTCAAGCGTCGTCTCGCGTTTATCGCTCTGACAACTGAAGGTACCAGTGGCGTTTTTGCTTCTTCGCTGCTACTTTTCGCCATCGTTTCGGACTCCCGTTGTTTGTCCTTTCTCCCCCCGGCCAGCGACGCCCCCATCGCAAGGCAACGCGACAATTCATCGTGGCTCGCTTGAGGTCATCTGTAACCGCTAGTTGTCGCGATAAAACAACGATATTATCCATCTTTCGCGGCCAGCATTGCTCTTTGGAAGTGGTCAACACGTATGGCAACGCGAAACAGATAAGGAGTTATCGACAGAATAGTGGTCCTTGCATCCTATCAAAGTTAACCAGAAATCGAAGACTAAAGAGGCCAATGACTGTAGCCTATGTCCGATACAACCATTACTAACACATTCATTTCCCGAAGATTTGCTAAATGTCCTAAAAAAAAAAGTCTCCCAAACTGCGCCTATTTTCGCGCTGCGAGAATCGTGCGGATAATTTTGTCAGTGTCTTTTATTGTGTTTGACATATCGTCGTTTTCAAAACTAACCAACAACCGCAACGATGTTTACAAATCAATGCTGGGATATGGCGTTTCACATTTTGTGCCTTTTTGAAATGAATTTCCGTGGCTTCTCACGTAGTAGCTGTATCACACGAGTCATAATAACTAATACGAATCACTTTATAATATAGAGTTTTTCAGTGACGCTTTGCTATTAAGGGCAAATCTGACCATAGTGGCCAACTTTTTTTTGTTGAGTTCGCACCCTCCAGTGCTCAGGATCAGGTCAACCCTCATGCCAGCTTAAATCCAGAAATGGCCGTGCAGCTTCACAGAGTTTGCAACATAGCCTTGCCCCTGACCAGTCACGGCAGATCACTGTCCATCTTAGTCTCTGCTTCGCTCTACCGCAGCCCTATCGTATTTAGCTGACAGTTTCTACCGATTTTGTAGAGTCAAGCATACATTGCTATCTACTGACAAGCATAGACCACACAGAAAATGCGTCATTGTTTCGGACTTCAGCTGAAGCCTCGTTCGGTTTGAGGAGTGCGTTTTATCGTATTTATCAATTCGTCCTATTCAGCAAAAATTTTCATCGTCAATGAGCCATCATGTCGGCTATTCAATAGTAGCGATTTTTGTTTTGTCGCAGATCACACGTTGCCCATATATATATAATACGTTGTCCCGATGCGCTGCAACGCTACGTTCTCAAGCTGTTCCTCAAGAACTTCAACATGTTTCGACCGTAATGAGGACCTTTTGGTCAGTATAGTTATGGAAGGCTCAGACCAACCCTGGGAAGATGGAACTGGTTGGGCAACGACGCTTCTTGGGCTAAGGGGGCGGAGACTCTACGTAGTTGCCTTGCGTGATAGCGCCCGACGATGAACGGCTGTACCACAGACGCAGTACCCATCGCTGTGAGGGCGGCGGCGGCGCTGATGTTGTTTGGCGGCTGCCGCGGCGGTGACAGTAGGAACACGGCAGCTACCGGAAGGTAAGGCAAGGCCATCTTACCATTCAGAGTCACCCCCGTGGATCCCCCACGACAGGTAAGCAAGCAAGAACTAAGTTTCTGGTCAAACAACGACCGTGCGGCAGCTTTCCCAGCAGCGAGTAATGGTACAGCACTTATTCTTGACAGCGGGTATCGTCAGCAGAAACAAAACACACTTACTTAGATGCTTTCGCTCGCGCTGAGTCTACAATGTAACGAAGATAAAGCCGTAATCTATCTAAGATCCTTATGGTATGTTATAGGCAGCTAATTAAATAGATGTGTCCATAGAAGTCCTTATAAGCAAGGAAATGAATATATACAAGCTGATGAGTAGATAAGTCTTATTTGACGGCCGTCTGAAGAGACTCTCGTGTATCTGTTCACGCTACGTGAAAACGTGTATTCTAGACGACGGCAGACCGAACTAGACGCAGACAATTAAGTGTTCCTCGTATTCAATCTGCTGTTTAATATTACAGGACATAGTTTTGGCGTCTGTAGATTGGCCATATATCCCTCGCACATATTAAAATCTCTAATTTTCATCATTGGCCGGTTTTCGATCGGGCAACGTCTGTCCAGAAATCGCCGACTGACCGGATAGGTTTTAAGACAAAAAGAGCATGAAATAGTTCGCAAACAAGGTAAAGTGCTCGACCATCACCATTATCATCGTCGTCACCATCATCAAGCATATGATGATGTCCGAAGATCGCAGTTGCTGCGCGAGATTACCGCTGCTACGGCTGATAGTGCTGCTGTCGTTTTATTAAGTATTAGCGATGCCACCGTCACTGTAGCCTTCCTTATTTAATCTTTATTATGATTCTTCTTCATTTTTGCTGCTGTTACAGCTTCCTTCATCTTCCATAAGCCGCAATATTCACCCATTGTCATGGTCGTGTTGACTTTTAATCTATGTTAGAATATGGAGCTGCGAATGTGTTGTGGTGCGGGAACTTGTCTGGCCCAATGTACTGATTTCTTCAATGTGTGTGCCTGCGTGCGTGTACATGAGATAACGTCGATTCGGTTCGTCCGATTGTGTGTGATGATTCTGTGACGATGATCATTGTGCAAACGCGTACGCGAAACATTTTCTTGCTCCACCATCATAACCTATGTATATATATAAAGAGATACGCCGGCATCATGTCCTATACGCTTGTTGCATACCCGCTACTTATATATAAACGTATATATGTCGCCGGCCAGCATCTGGTGACGACTGGCATGTATGAATTAGTAAAGGACGCTAACACCTTCCATGACTATTATACCGTTTGCGTTTACTGAAACGCGTTAGCGATTCCAGAGGATGACTTTTTTGGTGCGGGGTGTAAAACGAGGCTGATACGTCGGCAAACGGTCGACTTCATCTATGCGGTGGTAGCAATGACGATAGCTACACATCACTGCGATTATGAGTGTAGAACCCGTATAGGTTGTGACGTGCTGTTCGAAGCCGTATGAAAACGAATGCCGAACATTTGACAATGGTTCAGGCGACAATGGAGAATATTTAAGGGGAACCGTGCGTCCTTTGGAAGCAGTAGGCATAAATTTGCATTTTCCCGTACATATATGTACTAAGTATTTTGTTTGACGCTGGCAGCACCTGTATTGTAGTACATGACTGGTATTAGCTAGACCATGTCGTTGTTACGATCTGTACGAAAAAAAAAAAAAAAAAAAAAAAACGATACAAGCGGCAGCAAATAGAAATAAGCAAAATAGAGTCATTGTAGCTGTATATCTTTGTTAGTTAATATTTGAACTTACGCGTCAACTGTCTACCAGCTGACCACGACACGTTTGCCCCCGGGCGGTGTCCTGTCGTAATAATTCTGTATTCTACCACTGAACGGACCGAACCATCAGTCAGTTACCTGTTCATCGACGGAAGCTAGCAGCGTTCTTGCGTATTAAACATTATGAGTTGGTCAACGTAAAATCCTCTTTTATCGTTGTTGATATAATAGTTGCTCGTCGAACAGCAAACCGTCAACGTATGCAGACAAGCAGTATGGTAGGCGCCACTTTCGTTTGTCGAAGAGCCCCTTTACGTCACAGACACCGTGAATTCCCGGGGTGGTCATAGCAATGCCTTGGGGCGATTGTCTACGTCACAGTCAACAGAGACCAAATCAACACTACAGCGATGTCTGCTATGATTTTGTGAAGTTCAACGTTCCGTTGGTAGGTCGACTGAGCCGACAGCGGCACCAGGAGATACCATCAAGGCATCGGACCAGGCATTTCCTATATATTCAGTTCTGGTAAGCCTATCGCGAGACATTATTTGGAGACGACCTCCGGAATAAACAACGATCCATGATTATAGAAAAGACGAAGTAACTCGGGACAAGTTAGAGGATCATATATATATCATTATACCTATACGTCCGAAGGTGGCATCATAAATACATTGCTGTTATTTATTATTTTGGTGAAGGGAGCCCACGTCTGCGTATCGTCGAGAAATCTTTGAATACGTGTCACCTATGCTTCTGTGATTTAATTAGGAACTTAGTACAATCGATGCCTAGGGTCATTTACGCTATGTAGCCAAACGCACGATGAATCTTCGAATGACTCGCTTGTCGTGTGCAACTCTAATACACAGGCACATTAATTATATATATGGTTAATTAATATAGTTACAGGCAATTAGTATAGTTCGTATATCTCAACAAACAATGATTACTTAGGAACAACAGAAGCACAGAAAGAAACGAAACAAATAGTTAGTCCTAATAGAGGATTATCACAATTCATTACTGAACCAACAGATCATAAAAGCGTATAAGGAGAATAGTAGACACCGTGGCAGCGTTAACAGCTTCAATTCAGCGCAGTGGGAGTGCACGGCTCAACGAAAAAAAATTGTGTGCATCGCTCATGCACTCGTGCGCACGTATTGGAAAATGGCCAGCAACCAAAAACGATAATAACAGTTGATACAAAAAAAAAATTCCATCAATTCTCCATATGTCAAAACGTAAAATAAGTGAGATCACTTTAAAATGTCAGAAACGCAAACTTTTTTTTCGCAGAAGTAACCTATCTTGGCAAAAATTCGTTCAGAAAACGACGTTGCGATGAGCTGCAAATAGAAATTCGGGCGGGCTTCTCTCGCGCCGCTCGCTGGGGAGTGTTCAAATGGTTTCTATCAGTACGACCAGAAAAAGTGCCAGACTGAATGGAAGCCAACATAAGCTGCGTTAGTTAGCGATCAAACCTAGATATCTTCCAGACTTCTTACACATATGGAACACATAAATCAAATCTGTAAAAATAGCACACCTAGAAAATGTCCCACCAATCCAGCATTCGCAATTTTAGCATAGAAGTCATAGTGAAAACTGAATATATTCAAATACTCTCACATAGACATCAATAATATGGCGATCGGCCACACGATCGTAACCGTAAAACGTATGATTACTTGGCGTTATACTCGAAGTTACAAACGCAGCTACCCATAGTGATAGCCAATGGTAACTTTCAAAAATTTCTCATTAAACTTAAAGTAGTAACGTTTGAAGGCATAATCCTGAGACTGCTGTAATTATAAACGTCGCCACAATAAGCATAAATTGTGACGATAGGGCAATATCAACAAAAGCTTCTGCATGAAGTGCACAGATGACGTTGTGATCGAACACAGTCAGTAAAGCAGACGTGTCAATAAGAAGGCATCGACCTTCATTGACCTTGACTGGCTCTTCGAAAGTTAACCTGCTACCAGTCAGCCAAACGCCCCCGCTGGCCGCCTAGAATTTGTGACGATCAATCACAGAAGCAGTACAATTAACTACCGTTGTTTTGGCTTCTATTTACAAGAGCGCTTGCAACTGTGCCTTTTAATGCAGCGGAATAAAGAAGTCAAAAAGACGGATCATCGATAAATATACAGGGACAGATACATCCATTACGGGTAATAGCGTACACGCACTCCGAAAAAGCGTAGCTGCTTACAGATACAAAAAAAAGGGAGCGAAAAAACCAAGTGTAGATAAGCTACGTATAGAGGTGTATATATAGAAAAATAAACAGATGGCCTCCGTTCTGCCGGTCAAGGATCTGCACGAAAGAATAGAGATCATAAATTCATACGATTAAAACGAGCATATCATATATAGGCAACCCACTGGTGTATATGATAATAAAAAGAAAAAAAAAGTCTGAATTCATTTACATAAAGCCTCTTAAAAATTGCAGATCGTTCAGGTACGATACTTCATTTGTTCCGAAAGCATTTGCTAACCTACAGACAAGTAAAGCCGCTGTACCGCTTATACTAAACGTTACCTTATGCTCTTCCTGGCGTCATACATATGTACGTGTACGTATGTATGTATGTATGTACGTATATATATGTATCTCTATGGGACCAGTAGGTTCCTATACGAAGCGATCACATGTGCTGATATTGAAATCGTCAACATCTCTTCCCACGGTCTACGTTTACTCACTTTTGAATCATAATACGTGTACGGGAATATCGTACGTATTCCGCTTATTTCTAGTATAACGCTTATTTCTAGCGTATAACGCTTATTTCTAGTAGTGCAAGCAGAGTGGGAAGGAATACAATGAACCGTAATCCCAAAATCATCGACAGAATGACAGCAACGAAGGAATGGGCCGTAAAAATCAGCATATCCTATTAGAAACAATTATAGATTAGGCAAACGCGCACACACAGCACCATGTTAGCTATAGGTTAGTATGCCCAACAACCAAGTTAAAAATACTATACGTTAGAGAACAAATAAGTGTAGCTTAATTGATTTTTTTTTTTTTGTAAAAATAAAGAAACAAGGCGAAAAGACTGGAATCAAAAGCGTGAAGTGGCCACGACCCACATTTGTGAGTCATATTAATAGAACCCGAATTGTAGGTAGGTAAAAGGGCAATGCCGTTCATAAGCGATGAACGCTTCGTGAAGTTGTACACAAGGAAATCAGTGATATAGTTCGCAACAATTTCTAGTGGTAGAAAGTAGCTCATTCCGCAAACGGAGAAATCGACAAAAAAAACTATTCACAAAATCGAGAGGATACACCATAAATATGCACAGGCTACGGGGGTAGAGGGCGACTTGTCTAGAGGGAGATTCCCCTATGTAATGCAATAATATTAATTGGGCTAGACGTTATATCAGGGTGAAGTTAAGCATTGGGTGAGGAAAAAAAATACTGTTTCCCCTGAACTTCTCCAGTCAGCATCGGCCTCTGTCGGTTGGTTAGTTGTTCCAAAAAGGCAGCAATATAGCAGGTCATAGCAGCGTTCGTTAGTTAGTTCCAAAAGGAGAACGTGCTCGTTAATGGTACACACTCGGAGACAAATAGAGAGGCAGAAGGATAGATATTGTCTGACAGAGACACATTCAAGCATATTGCCAGATCATTCGAGGTCAGGAAAAGCTATGACCATTTCGGCTATCGTAAATCTTCTTCTGAGTCTCAGACTTGGACGTACTCACGTAAGCAAGGGTACTACGTGAACAAATCAAGCTCCGTTTTTTGCGTACTATCGTTCGGTTTTAATCAGTTAAATGTGTAAAACACAGCATCAGCGGCATTTTAAAAGCCGAAAAGTTAACAGATTTATTAACGGTTACAGAGCATGTGGAATACGTATTCCGAGTTCGGAGCCCACCGTTTCTCGAAGTTGAACGGTGGCCTTCGTAAACCCTTAGAGCGTTGGTGTGATGATACACTGATGAGAAAACACTTCATCACCAGCGAGATTAATGTTACTTAGCTGGATAAATTGGTAGCTGGATACATGATCAAAGTATGGGATGTAAAATTTTCACCGTGTAGACGCTTCTTTATCGAGACGAATTGCTATTTGTACAAAATCTGTTCCTATCAGCACATCGTAATCTGGACATTCTGGCATAACATTATCGGCTATGAAGAAGGATCGCGTTTTTCACCGTGCTGCTTCGTCAGCAACTGTTTATATGACTATGGCTAATAAACAAAAGGACTGATAATCCCAGCGTCACACAAAATCGTGTCACAACACTTTACAATCACATATTGAAATTTCAGGTAACTGAAATGGGTCCGATTCCACCGCTCTAAGTTATTTTAGACGCCTGCCTGCCTGCCATCCATCCATCCATCCATTATATATATATTCTCACCGTCGACGAGCATCAGTGTTGGGCACACTGATGTTCCTCTTCGACGCTTAGCTTTTATGAGACGCACTTCTTGTAAATATCTATGGCAAGATTGCTAGGGAAGCACGGCGCTGCCTTTACTTTAAATTTGTAATCTTTGGAAAAAATAACAGTTTATAGAATTCCGAAGAAGGATGCGCTTTTTTTTCGTGGTCGCTATCGAAGGTGAAGATTTTGAGTGGGAAACGTCGAAATATTTGCGTGATACTTTATGTAAAGAGGGTCACACCAAGGGGCCACCTTGGACACATAGCTTAATATGTACTACATAGTTAGGGGTTGAATTACGTAAACATTCTTTTTAATATCAAGTATCTTATAGCAGCTAAATTTGTGTCTAATAATATA
>NW_019211455.1:6312350-6353166 GCF_002443255.2 Varroa destructor
TATATTCTTGTTAGAAAATGTCCATCTGCAAATAATGGGCCCCTGAGTAAAATTAATCCCCACTAACATTAATAAATATTAAACTAAATCAACCTCTTTTTTTATTAAAACTGTGAATAAAATAATTGAACGTTTAGTTAAAATCTCTCTCTAACTACTGCGGCTAGTTTTCATTGAATATTCTAATAATTAACATCGATCAAAGGCCGACGCCAACTGAACGGAAGTTCCAAGAACGGAGTACCTTAAACTCGTTAGTCGGACGAGTCTATCTAAACGAACGGCAAAGATGAAAGAATACAATGTTCAAGTAAAAGCTGTTATCTCAGATCGTACGAACGTATTAAATAAAGCATGTCAACCCAAATTCAGTGGACGCTCAGTTGAGCCGGCAACAATAAAGCCGGCCCTTGTCTAACGTACGTACCTTCGCTTGAAGTGCTTGTCTTCCATTCAGCCTTAGCGTGCAATCTACCTTTATGTTCGATTCTCTTGGTCAATAGTTGGACATTTTTTTTACATCGATGGATATGTAGATCGATGGCTGACTGATCAACAAAAGAGTTTCGAAAACAGAGAGATTCAATCGTTGTTAGCAGAGGCTGAGGCCTGAAGCTGACAGAGGAATCACTCTCTTTTAGCGTATTGGCAATGGCCACGTTCTAGTAGATACACGTTATCAATAAATTTGGCAAACGTCGAACGCTTGAAGCTATGCGACATGCACCGTATAATTGATTATCTAGGTATCGATCGTAGGGATGTCAAAAATAGTGGACTAGCTAAAAAACTAAAAAATGCGGGAAATATTTATTTTTAGGCCAGTTGAAACAAGTAACATGTCTTAAGTTGCTCGTAAAGCAACACAGTATAGATCTGCCGCAGCAGACAAAACCCTTATCAAGTAGCGACACTTTATTTGAACGGCGTCTCGATGCTGAGCACTGAGAAAGGCCCATGCCGCGAAACTCAACATAACTTCAGGTCGCACTTAACTTATCTGCACTATTATTATGGACGTAAGGATATTACGGCTGCTATTGGCAAACGTTTAGTACTGGACTTAATTGCACTCTAGTCACTATTAGTTATATAGAGTGATATTATGATGATTAATCTACACACATCATTTTGCCAAGTGCCACTTCCTAGACTCTAGTGGCCGTTGATATACTACGGGGTACCGTATTTGAGAACACTGTGCTTTGGCAATTTTGTAGAGCTGCCAATTAGCCCTTGTATCTGGGTTTCATATTCAACGAAATGGAACAGAGGGCCGGACGCAATACGATCGGCAGAATCTATATTATACGACCATGTTTGACCAATAAGTCAGGTTGATTACAAGCATTGGTCACGAAGCGTTGTATTTTTGTTGATATGGCAGTTCCCTGATCGACATAAAAAGCCTATATATAGCGGTCCATTAGCCTATAATTTGGTCACACATTAAATACCAGCAAATTGTCAATGATCTATCGTTTAATAATAAACGGCTCTGTATTATTAAATAACGCCAGTAAGGAATAGTGGCAGGGACGTACCAAAGTAGCCTTAAAGAGTCCTTCCTACTGTTCACGTAAAAAGGACAATGGTGGGTAGCAGCAGACTAAACGACATGTTAGTTAAATTGTTATCGACGTACGTAGAAAATTGCCAGTTTTCGATCCAGTATGTTTTCTGCGCTTTCCCGTCAGACGATCAGAAACCAGAGATGACGAGGGAGGCGAAGGGTTACCTCGGAAGCTGGGTCAAAAAGAAATCTAACATTCTAATCCCGGCAACTCCTGGGTCTAGACAAGCAAACTCAATCGCTGGCGTAGCAGGTAACGCGCCAGCAGCATCGTACAACCACAAATATGGCGTACGCCCCCAAAGGAGCTATCAGTTATGCACTTACGATAATAAAAACAGACTAATGATTCTTGCACTTAGTGAAGCCTCGAAAGAATTATAATAGCTGAAACGCCATTATCGAGCTCAGTGAAATCGAGCGTGTGTGAAGATCAGTCGCCGGAACCACACAGCCATATATATAAATATATCGAAATGTGTTAACTAAACTATCATAGATAGAAACTTACAGTTAATAGAAGACATTTTATTTCTTTGAAGGCCCCGATGCAACCAAGAAATGAAACGCATATCACGAGTCCTCCACTGGTGACGAGTATAACCGCCGAAGATACGTATAGGTCAGAGCCTAAAAGGCGGGCCATAAAACTCCTTCAACGAACACACGATTAATATCATAACTTGCTATTATCTAATAACCGTATATAAGACTACTGAAATGTATCTAAAGCATTTATATAATTTAAAGAAACAACTGTAAAAAGATTAGGAGTGAACATTAGAATTAGACACATTCTAAGATCGAGAGTAAATAAGTCGTTATCGCAGATATAATAGATAGATAGATAGATAGATAGATAGATAGATAGATACGCGTGAGCAAGGCGTTATTTTACCTGTCCGCAAGGGTCCAGAGGCCGACAAAAAGGACCAATATACCACCGAACAATGTGAGGATGTTGGATACAAGCAGACATGATTTTACTAGACGACCACAGCCTTCGAGCATACGGGTGTCTGAAAGTGTCCAGTGCATTAGGTAAGTATACACCAGTTCTTAGTCTTAGCTTAGGTTGTGTTATTAGGAAATGCCCATATGTTCGAGAAGGGTGGGCAAAACTGTTATTAAACCCTTGATAAAGTAGGCACTATTAACGTATTCCATTAGCTCCATAGGCATCTATACTGGGGTATTTTTTCTTCTGCAAAATGTATCTACTGTACACTTTCTTTGTTTAGTAGCGAGAAAGTATTTTAACATAGTTTAATTTCTAAAGCTGATGGCCCATTTAAGCTTCGAATGTTTGGCTTTTCAAGAATGGTGAAGAGGTAAAACGTGATTACTGAGTAGTCTCCTTATGCAATACGGATAAATTAAGTTCTATGTGCAGCAGGGGTTATTTTATTACAGCCATGTGAAATAGCTACAATTAGCGTTGATCTAGGGAAACCTCTGTTAATTATTGGACGTTTTCGGTTTACTCAACATTCTGATATGTTTTATTAGATGAGCTGGAATAGAAATAAACCTTTTTTTCGAATCTAGTACAAATAACTAAAGCACTTCTGTGCGTTCTGCAGACTTCTGACGCCCTCGCATTGTGTGGGTCCTTAGTACTGATTAGTCAGAACAGAAACGGCCGAATAAAATTAAGAGTTTTCCAATTAGTTAAAGTGCCATTTATTATAAATAAATATGATGTTCCATTTATTTAGTAAAATTTTATTGATTTTTCGTTTTCTGTTCGGATAAAAATGTCTGCTTTTCTTATCTTGGTATTTTTTTTATCTTTTAGTGATTGATACACAGCCAAAATGCATGATTATCTCTCGTGTGCTTTTTGTAGCTTATCGCTGGTATCTTTTTACTCTGACCTGAACCATCTGCTACAGATGGAAACTTGCATAGATATCTGTTTCTAGTGGTCAACCTGTATGGACAAAGAAGATCGTCTCACACTGATTTAGCGCGGAAATGCTAATCTATCGAACCCAATAATACAGTAGCCATAAAAAATAAAGTTTTTTCTTTTTTTTTTACAAATCGTAACCACTGTTACTGTTTATTATATATAATAGCTTTCGTAGTTATATCGAAATTTCTCGAGTGTTACCACCGGCGTTAAGAATCGCTTTAGACCTTTGCAGCACGCAACGATTGTAATAGTATTTGTTCATTGAAACCAGGCTTGAGTAATATACTAAAGTAACCTTCGTATGACTTGCAATGGCCCCATTTCGGTGCCCCAGCCCTTTACTACTCAGTTTTTGCCTTAAAGCTGTCTTCCTTTTCAGCTCATAAATATTTTAATAATTTTTCCGTACAGATTTTATGCTTCTATTGTTCCGCTTGAATCTATTCGTATGGCCTTTTTTTTTTTAATCTCGTTTCGTTTTGGTTGTTAATGCCACGTTAACGCTGTGCTATTTCACTACCCAGCTAGCTATTTGAGGTCAAATCACCCATTCCATCAAATGTGAGAGAGGCTATATATCGCGAAGATTTAGCTCAGTCAGCAGTCGGTATCCAAGAAGAACGCACGCACGCGCGTCGGGCTTGCGGCCCTGCACACGTCGATATAAGCGCCTGTCGTCGATGCTAGAGAGCCGTTGCATGCTATGCAGTAATGGGAATGGCGGTAGCAGCGATAGCAGCAAACATTACGGCGGCAAATGTCCTATCAAGCACACTCACTCACTCACTCACTTATGCTGACTCGGACACAAACAGCAGACACCGCACAAGCGCCGCGAGAAACCAGGACAGGGATGCCGCTTCGTTCGTGTACACCCAAATCTACAATAGTAGCTGATGTGCCAGAGGATGATCTGGGTCAGAACGTTAGGGCACCCGTCGTTGATCATGATGGTGGTAACGGTAACATATGCGTACGACGAACGACATCACGAGGAAAACCGAACGAAATTATAGGGCGGGAAGGCGAAAAAGCAGGTCGACGTTTAGCAGCAGCTTCCAGCAGGGGAAAACGGACAAAAGCCGATGCAGGCCCTCGGCTGCAATATTGGTCGACTCGTTAGAGCTGGCCTAAACGATTGTCTGAGCGTTACAAACTGACGGATAAACACGCACACACTACACAAACACACACAAACACACACACAGCCATACAGACCCCAAGAGGCAAGCATGAACCTGCTCGTGTCAGATAGGACGATGCTTCTGACTCTGGTGCTGTCAATGATGATGATGCTTATGATTCATGTCTGTGCTAGAAGATCGGCACCATTCTAGATGGCGAACCAAGAAGAAGAATTAGTTTGTCCTAATAGTAGAGGTTTGACAACCTTCAATTAAAACCATCTTCCGCACCATATCACTCCGCTCTATTATTTGCATATAATAAAATACAGTAAAATAATAACAGAAATAATAATAGGAGTCGAACCGTTAAAAATACTCATAGGAATAGCTTTTTGTTTTGGATCGATACGACTCGATGGAGATGACGAGATTGGTTGCATGGTTGACTCTTGAAACTTGAGGCCCTCGGAAGGAACAATGGGCTATCGAACTTTACAGGCGGAATGGCGACAGAGCAAAAGGCATAGAAATCTCTTGAATTCCGTTAGTTGATCCCGTAATCAATGCATATTAGATCACCCCTTTAATAATATAATATATTATTCCGATTTACAAAATACAATCGCTTTGGGGCGTACTGCAACACACGGCCGAATGAAACTATTCGAGATACGTATTGTCCGCTCCTTTCAGAACAATCTAGATACAAAAAATGAATATAAAAATTAGACTGCATCCGAAATTTAGAAACAAGTCAGTATCGCCTCTCCAGATTGCAAGCCGTCCTCGTTGAACGACTGTCCTACTTTTCAACAAGAGTATACTTTGGAAGATGACAAGGCTTCCAACAGAAGAAATGCTGACGAAAAATGTTATTCGAAAATCCCACCTTCCTCGAGCCTTTTTGTTGAGAATTTGGAAAAATTTAGGCTACCTAATCAGTTCATTTGGACAGTTTGGACTTAATTTGGACAGCTAAGAAATATTCTTTGAAAATGTAGTTAAAGCGACAAGGCGATCGTCTCTTGAACTTTACCGTGTTAATCTCTCTGTATTTCGAATTTTATGTCCAGCATCGCCGTTAGGCACTTGCCGCCATGGTTTACATAAAGGAGTTGTCACACCAGAATTCAATCAGACTTCACTGTTGTTATAGGAATTGAGAGTCGTCATTTTGCATTACAGACTCATTGGCTAGTTGAACTTCACAGTACTTATAAAACCTTATTCATTAGTCATCGTTATTGTAAACAATATAAATCTTGTATAAATGTAACTAAAACAGAAACACTGTTTGAGATGCCGTTTGCTTTGCTTCATGCGTTCTCCTATACTCACACCAAAACTTCCGTTTCAGTTTTTGGACCAGACCCATTCTCGTTGCTGCGGCAGCTGTCGTTTCCAATTCTGGGTAATTGGACTCGAATCGGGTTTGGCACTGCACAAAACGTTTTATAAAACTCGCTAGTTGGGAGCGTTCAATTTGAAGATCCTAAATTCGATTTCCCTATTTTACTCTGTATTCTACGTAGCAGTCACTAAATCGTCCACTATCTCGTTCGTTTTGCAGCAATGACAAATTAATCAGTTATTCCATCAACAGTTATCACAAAGCAAACGTTCTCACAACGCACAATATTCACACTTCCATTTGTGTTACCGTTGATTTTTTTTACACACTAATGTTAATCCACGTTTTATCTAGTCAGTTTTGGCTAGAACGAGCCAACCAACATAAGTTCTTCGTATCAAACGGCCATTAATAACTTACGCATACTTGAAAGTTTCGAAAAGCGCAGTAATAAATACTGACTAATTAGACTAAATAAAGACTAATTAGTCAAAGAAGAACCGGCACACTAATGCATACGGACGCACAACGGTATCGTCTACTTTCTTGCCGGAAAAACGAAGACGGCAGTTTTGAAGATCCAAAGATGATATAGGTTCAGCACAAACCAATTTCATCAACTTTAAGGTTTTCGCTTCGTTCTATGGCCGCTGCTGCTGCCGTTGCTGTCGTCGTCGTCATCAACCCCATGTGCCTCAGGACGGTCCTCCCATCAGCGTTCGCTTCGGACCGTTTCTGCCTCTGGTGTCGCCGGCCTAGCTGCTCGACTCTACAGAAGAACGGTCCTTGTCCGCGCGGGGAAGACCCCCTTTCCACTCCAAAATTCGCGCTCCTCCTTGCCACCTATCGCGCTTACGTAACGTAATGTAGCCACACTACTGCAGACCATTACAGACCAACGCCAACGAGATGGTTCGCGCACACTGTAAAGATCCCATGTCTCTGTCTATTTATGGCGGTGCGATACCCTACGGTATGGTTCCGTGCGCTGCGGTCGCTCATGTCTATGTAATCGATTGATAGAAGTTGCAGAGCAAGTAAGTCGTATTAGCAGCAGAAGTCGTAGGCTTGTTAACGTTAACGCCGCTAAAGGCCACCACTCTCGTCTACGATGGTTGACGTTGTTGTTTATGGCATTGGCTGTAACCGCTTTTTCTGCGACGCTGCAGTGATCCTGGAGAAAGTTTGAGGAAAGCGAGAGATGCCCGCTGTTACCATGTTGATACTACTGTCGGCCAGCGGGATCAAAATCATTATCATCGTTGCCACGATCATCATCGATGGAGGCAGGTGCAGCCGCCGCTGGAGCCCGGGGAACCAGAGTAGTAATCAGCTGCGCCTGGCATCAGCAGCCGAACGAAGGAGCAAGCTTCGTCATCGTTCTCTTCGTTTGCAGTATCGACTTCTGTTGTCGTTTTTGCGGCAGTTGCCAGTCAAATGGAACTTCTTTTTGCCTCCACCAACTCACTGTGTTCACTTTGGCCAATGCTGCGATCGCTTGACGTCAACGGTGACATTGGCGCGAGAATCCGAAGTGCTCTAAGCATAGCTGCTACATGTATCAGACTTATCTATCGACAGCAGTCTTACTAGCGTGCTTGGCACCGATATTACGCGCTCAACTCTCAAGCCAAGAACCCCCAAGATCGTTGGATGGCGGACGGATAACGAGCACCACCAAAAATGGGCTAGTACCGATAATGCTGGCGTTGGGCCGGAGCCAGACCTGGAGCTAACCTTCAATACAATGACAAAGAGTCGGCCAACGGACTGTCTACATACTTCAAACGAGAAGTGCTCTTCGCTCGCACTCTCTGTTCCGTCTCAGCAGCGTCAACTGAATTAAAGGAATGGGGGCTGATAAAAACGAGTTAGTCATCCCACCGGTAGGCGTTAACTGGACGCCGACCGTCCAGCCCTACCGTCTTCTACTGGGCACCTGATCTATGACTACCACATCCGTACATGATTATGCACGCGTTCCAGTTTCATCGTTCCCCGATTCCATCGAAGCACAGCTGATGCTGCAGTACATAGCACTGACGCACGATAACAGTTAGTGCAATCTCCCTGATACATTGATTTTTTTTTATATGATAAGACCAAAAAAATTATGTTTTCTTTTTTCGACCGTTCAAATTACACTGCGTTCTCACATACAAAGAAGAGAAGTCAACTGATCCGCCTATACATTACAGTAGCGTATTAAATTCTGCATAATATACATACATTTTGTCCAATTGAACGGGGTTGATGCCAAGAAATGATATCTTACGGTAAATACGAAGCCTCGCAATGTTATAATGAGCTAGCTTAGATCGAATATTCCCAAAGATACGTTTCAACCTGTGCGCCATGTATGTTGCAGTAATATCAGGAACTTGAATATCAACACGGCTAATGTAAGTATATGGAAAAATAGTCTCGTCTGCTGACGAAACATGCCCAATGGAAATTTTTTTAGCGATTTCTGCAAACGTCGACTTAATGGATGTCTTAGACCAACGGTGCTAGAATTCTTTTCATCAGATATGTACTGATTACTGAGCTTTGCTAACGCTGTGCGAAGATGCTAAACGAGAAACTTTTGAGAACTCTCGTCTTCCACCGATCAAGGCGATAGCTTTCAATGCTGGAGACTTTGAAATGTTTTGCCGTTAGAAGACACTCATGTAAAAAGGACAAAAAAAAAAACACAACGTAGACTTCGTTTGACAAATCGATATGAGTGGATCAGCAATGGAAAAACTGCCATGAAAATATCTTCTTTCTATTTACTAAAGCTGAGTCATACTCTAACGCCGGTAATTTCCACATGAGCTGATATTTCGACAGTAAAAATGGCTCGAATAAACTACACGTTATCTATACGATATTTAACAATTTCTTTGAAAATAGGCCTATCCGGAAAAAATTAGTCAGCGAGACCAGACGTTCGTCGTACCCGACTAGATTGGTAGTACTAGTATTTTAGCGTTTGTTTTCATTAGATACATAAAAGGACTTAGATTCTAGAAGCAGTTAGTGTATGGACGTATTTTTGTTACTATCATCATTTAGTAGGCACCTGGATTGAATAGAGAGTCCTATTTAGGAATATTCAATAAACATAATCTATATTATCGTATATAGTACCAAGTAAATGTTTTGCCTTCTAAGGTCACTTAGTGAAATTAGAATTTTCACTTATGTTTCAGGTCATGGACGGTAGGTATTATAAATAACAGGTACCCCGTACATCTGTCATACCTAAGTGTTTGTTTCACTAAACTGAGCTGGGACATCTAATTTTGAGATCGTTATATCATTTCGATAGAACGATTTTAAAATACCCAATTTAAATAATTGTAATGAAAAAAAAATCCCAAGACAGGTATTAACATCTTATATTCCTCTTTTAGGGAAATGTGAATAGAAGACGTATACGTTTTTTGAACAGCGTTGCTAATAGTGTGATTCTAACGTAGTTGTCAATACAGGACACAGTACAACAAAGTGAAAATTATTTTAAAAATTTTATTTTAGATATTTTAAAAAAGAAAGCAAACTTCGATTTCGTCAGCTCAAATATCAGGAAAATAACAATGGCATTTTTTTTTTTAATCATATACATTAACATAAAGCTTTTTGAATGAACGAAGCCTCCCTGAAGTATATAATTGGTAACATCGTTATTAGACAGTAACGTTCTACAGACGTTGCTTACTGTCTTTTCGTTTGCAGGTTGTTACAAAAGAAACACGTAATTCAGATCGAGATGACTGCCATAATATCAGGTAATAGAGAGCGACTTGAAATGCCCTGAGTCCGATTTTAGGAAGAGAAATTCCCCAAGTAATTTCTCCACTGATAGATAATCTATTAAGCCATATGGCAATCTTTATAATAATGTCTTCTTTTCCTATGCTTTAAAGTATAAATTATAGCTTTTCTTCAAACTGAGATTTCAACCAGCGTAACGGCATACTCGCCTGGTCCGATTATCGACGTAGTTACGGAGATACGTACTGACCAGACTACGTTGTCCTTTATCTTGAGATGACAATATTGATTCTGTGACTACTATGGCTATAAAAAAAAAAAAAAGGTGTTTAAGAACCTGGATAAAAAGGCTTCCATTCGGCCTTGAAAACTCTTCGGACCCTGACTAAAAGCTATCATTAAATCTATTAACAGTTACGTTAAGTACGCACGTCGCTCGAGGGTAGATTTGTCTACGTATACGGAAAGTTTTACTTGAATATGTATATGTTCATTTATATGCAATTTAACAACAAGTTACATTTAAGTTGTCCCCATGCTTCGCCAATATTCATACGTAGTAAGTATATATTTCGTCGTCGTAGAAATACCCGATCTCCGACTACGGTTCGTTTTGAAGCTTGTAATCCCTATAGACGAAAACAGGGATCTGGAATACTATGCACTTTCTGGTATACGATTCTGTTCACGATTTATATATCTGGTACGATACGTTCTAGGCCAGGCAGGAAGGAGCTGATTCAGTCGAATGAAATTGATCGACATGTAGAATGAAATACCACCGTCACGATGCTTCTAATTCGGCCGTAAAATTCACGTCTGTTTGATAACGTGACACAACAACAGTCATAATACGCCACCACAGCGGTGATGATACGTATGCACACATCAGTCACGTATCTTATAGGTGTACACCGACTAGATCATCAGATCATTTCTAGAACACTAACGCCTTTATGTAAAACAAAAAAAGACTGGTTCGCTGTTCGGCCCCTTTTACATGAAAGTGAAATATATTTGACTAGCTCTAAGTGCTTTTGTTTTTGGCGTGTTCTATTTCTCTGCGCGACGCCGCTGTTCTTAAGTCGTACAGAAAATCCTGTAGACGCCGATTTCGGAAGGGTGTGAGTTCAATCGAAGGCCTATTGCTATTGTGGACCGCATTTGCTGGTGCAATTTCTAGAGACTTGGCACAAGTCCCAAAATGCCGGGACACTACGCTCGTTAATGACGTATTTATAAATGATGATTTAAATCCAGAAGTGCGGAAGCGAGAGGGAATATCAAATGAATGTTCGATCGTAATTAGATATGATCTTCCGACGCACCGATAGCTACGGATCGAGGAAAACTGGGGATCTGACATGATGATTCCTGTCCAGCACGAGCTGAAAAAAATCGAGAAGTCTTTGGACGCAAAACCGTTTCATAGAATGCTAACTATGTTTATTTACACAATCTCTGCCCTATGTATCCTGTACAATATGTACATGTCTATCAGGTAAAGCACAGGCCAGAGGTACTATTTTATCACCTTCTAAAGGTAAACCTAACGATATTTTTTCATCTGTACAGAATGCACCCCATAGTAGTTCCAAGTTTTTTGTAATACTCAGTACCACACTGGTGCTTATTGAAGGTTCTGAAAAACAAATAGTGTTCAGCGTATTATTACTAGTTTTATAACACGAAACCAGTCTGCACGCATGATGCTCTAAAATTTTCAGGCATGATGCATCCGAGTCGAGTATCCTCCCCACTCCGTAAATCGGGCACTTGCGTCCATCCATATATATGCGCTACGACACTTAAGACTGCCAGGCAGTTTATGCCGAGGACCAACAATAACTTCCTTCACTGTGAATATCCCGTCATATGTGTCGTGGTATTTTTCGTCATACTTAAGTCTAGCCAGACTGTGAAGTAACCTTCCCTCTGTTTTAGTTTCGTCCATTACCGTTAAGTAGAACGATGATTAGCTATTATAGCGTCGTATTTGTTCCCGGTAGACTTCCTCAAATTGTTTTTCCAAAGCCGATGTACTTGTCAGACGCGCGAGCGACGTTTCTGCCGCGCAAACTCCGTCAAATCTATTAACGACCCCGTTTGGTCTCAAATCATACACCTACTACTTAATATACCATTACAATTTAACGGTAGCTCGAAGTTGAAACGTCGATAAGAATAATATTCTCCAATTTCGCATTGTCAGTTGTACGGCGGCCATCTTTTTATTGGTTGATTGTGCTCCTCTGACGAATCGTTAAGCAATGTGGTCCATCGACTTTGTTTCGTTGATTAGGTAGACCTGCGGCTCGCAAGGCAAACAGTATTCTTCCAACGTGGGTTTTCCCTACTTCACTCTTGTTAGTTACCATGTGTATTGCTGGCCAATCGCACCCTTGCCTCTAAGCCACTATTGTGATACTTGTTAACAGACGATATTTTTGTTCGGCGTACATCTGGCCTTCGTTGAGTGGCTGCGCTGTCGCGAAAACAAAGGATAGGCACGGTATCCTCATTACGTTTACGCCAAGTGAAGGCCGGGGAATGCCCGGCCGAATAAAATTCGGAGCAGTATCAGTGGCAGCCGCTGCCACCGGCGTAGATCGCCCACTGTATATCGTTGCGCCGACTCAGTAGACGCTGGTGAGCAAAGGTCAACGGCAGAGATTGAAAGAGGGCATACCGACAGCTGTTAGTCATTGGTGATTCTTTTTTTTGAGCACCGGAAAAGATTCACGGACAGATCTTCGGGAGCCCGTCTGAAATGAATGCAAGTCGAATCCAAATAAGAAATTTGCTATGACTCAGCGAGCTATCAAGATTGCGTTTGTCTCTCTCAAACGATAACTGGGGATATAGTTAAAGTGATAGTGGATTCCTTATGTTATCCACGCCGGGGGATTTTCCAGGAAAATTATCTATCCAGTTGCGCCGATCGCAATTACTATTACTGTTTACTTTACATTCAAAAACTCGAAGATAAATGACGTAATTGTTAAGACGTTGCGCGTTGTGTTTCATTCAAGGCCCATAAGATTTATGCTTAAATTACGTTTGATAAACAGATCCGTTTGGCTGTAATTTTTCAGGCATTCTAGATTATATAATGAAATTGATCGTAAAAAAACAGTACTGCCCGGACAGTTCCGGGTGGAAGCTCTAACTACAGACACGTCGATAGTGGCTAAGATAAACAAGATCTACAAATACTTGTGCATAGATAGTGATGACACGTAGGGCATACTTCCGGAACTACTAAAAATCATAGCATTTTCATGTCACGCGCTTTCATACAGATGATTTATTGTAATCTCGAAACGAGTTAGGTATAAAATCTGTTTGACGACTCGTGAGGGTACAGTGTCGTCTAGGAAAAACTGTGTGAATAGATAAAGTTATATAATTAACGGTGAATATTCAACTTAGTCACTGTTATTAGAAATGTTTTTAGCTGTCAGAAAAGAGCAGATGCTTCCGGGACCATCTAAAGTTGGAACAGCTACTTCGATTAAGTTTCAATAGCAGCTTGTGTATGGATTCTGTGTGCTTACGTGTTGCGAAGGAAGCCTATTTCCATTTAATTTTACAAGTAAATTTGTTTATCGTTTTTTTTTTTGCCCAACCCGACAGGTAATGAACGCTAACCGGGTATTTTGTCATTTCACAATAATTAATAGTGACGTTGCGGCCTATGTAGTGTTCGATTATAATGAAGTCTAGAGACCTCCAATTTTTCAAAATATACAATTTAAGGCCGACTGCATAATCTAAATCATACACACCTTAAAATCCGGATGGAATAGTGCTGGTGTTGTTCCTTCTATATCCAACCTATCAGTGCAGACGTATCGCTATATAGGTGAGTATAATTGAGATGCTGATATGATTGCAAGTCATGCCAACTGAATGAATAAGGAGATATAAGTGATTTTTATTGCTCCTTAGAATATTAGAGATAATTTTCTGTTAAAGTTTCTGTATTGTTCAAATGAATATGAGACCGGCTTATTTTGAATTCCTGTCGTATCCCCTGATATTCAGTAAAAACGTTCCTCGTTAGAAGAAAAATTGATACTACGATTTGCAGGGTTCGCTTCCGTGAAGCGTTTAATGCTCGGCAATTCAGGTATCTGCTGTGGCACGGGGGCAATTACCTGATCTCGGCAATAACGAATGTTTCGACGCCACCTTCTCCAAGTTATTATATATTTTCGATGTATTTATTCGCTTTATTATTAACTATATTACTTTATTGGCTCCGACTAGCTGACCCCGAAAGCCTTCACTTTCTGGCAAACTAAGAGTCAATAACTGCAAGTGAATACAACGAAAAGTGTGAAAAGTTAATTAGCGCTAAAGTACCTTAATCTTTGCGCGGTGCCAAATTGCTACTGTGTAATTGTTCTTATATAGGTAAAAAGCAGACGTTTTAGCTTAAATCCTATTCGATTTTAAAATCTAACTAAATTATACTGTACTGTTCTGTTAACTTACATTAACTACATTGTTTGTTAAAATCAAAAATTGTCAAATCAAAACCAACCTACTTTGCCTGTTCTAGGTATAAGTACGTCTAGTGGAACACCTAACGGTGGTACCGCATGTAGAACACAAGACAAATCCATATTTAGCGCAGCGAGCAAACTTTAGGTTCCACTCGGAAAATTTGTTTTGCACACTAAGATTTTCTAGCGATTCTTAAATTTTGTCTTCGGCGTCCCAGTTTTATCTTCGCCACAAGTTGTTATTGTTATTATTTTCTATATGAGCCAATGAGCAGTGTTTGTACATATAAGAACACGCTGCTCTATGAGATTAATCGAGAAAATTGGTGTTTTTTATTGTTCTATTTACCATTGACGATATGTCAAAGTAAACGCATCCGAAAGACGTTGCGGTTAAAAACAAAAGCGGATGATTCATTTGTTCCTGACCGGTCTGATAGCTCATCTGACATTAAAACAAAATCACCCAGCGTCCCATTTAAAATGCCTACACCATCAAAAGTGTACGACAAAGAATAAAAAGAAGATGATGCATTCTCTAATTGGGAGGGAGGGTATAAAGTAAATTTTTGTGTTTGTATACATGTTTTTTTCAGTAAGCGTCTGCTGCTCCGTTTCGCAACATTGACTTAGCATGACCTTTGGAACTTGAGCGTGACATTTTGCAGGGTCCGGAGTAGTTGAGGGAGCCTATGTGGGATATTCTACCCTTTGACAACTTTTATGCTAGGCAATGGTCGATTAGTAAAATTTTGTTAGGTACCCATTGTCTTATGTTGTTAGCTCTAATCTCAGCTGTGTGCTGTTGTTGTTGTTATAGTATTTCGTGCGGCTCAATCGTTGGAAGCCATGCCGGACTATATATGAATTCCGATAGCATCGAAATAAGCATTTTTTTTTGCCTGCTCTACCGATCATAGATTAGGCGTCTAACGGGTCAGTTGAATAAAAGCTCTACAGGTCCACAAGTTCCGTCATAACACCGGCCCGAGAATGGCGAGATTCAACAATTCCGTAACAGCATTCGTAATTTATTCTTGTTTGGTGATTTTAGCATTTTTCAAATCAATATATTCAATATATATATTTGTCCATTGTCGAAAGGCTGCAGGCAGACTTTTCTCGAACATTTCCTGATGCAAAAGGCAGTTGTCCGATGCATCGTGGCCGCCCTGATACCGAGCACCTCGTTGACGCGTATAAAAACTACTCTCTGAATCCTGCATCTTATTACTGCTTCAATGGAACGTGCAATAACCTGCAACACAAACAGTGGGGAGCCGTCGTTACGTGCTACAAACGTATGTTGCGGGCCTACTACGAAGATAAGCGATCGGAGCCGGTGCGCAGGGGACCCAATCCAGCTGACTTCTGCTTGAAATTTCGATCCTTGACTCGCAATACGACGACAACAAAGCTGACTCATCTCTTCATTTCATTTGGACAATATTACAACAACAAGCGCGGAGTAGGTTAGGGGTAGATATTGTGTTCAGAAGTTACCTGAATGTAAAATGACGACCGACGTGTCAAATGATCCGGTCTTGCTGGAAAGGAATGCAACATGTATAAATTACGTCCGCTTGGCAGTGTGCCCTTGTGAGTCAGATGGACCACGGAGACATATGAACAGTCTGACAGCTTACCTCGATCTCTCCTTGCCTTATGGAAGCGCGAAAAAGGAACTAGATCGTCTTCGAGATTAGCGTCTACCACATCTGACACACATATCCAAAGGCAACAGCCTGCCATTACGAGAAGACCATGATTGTATTAGCGAACAGTGTTTTCTTGCAGGGGACCTTCGTGTGACTGTCGTTCCCATGTTACATACGGTATGGGCTCGATATCACAACCATCTTCCGCAAAATATCAAACAAGTTTACAAAAACTGGACGTCAGCAATGTTTTTCTTCGAAGCGCGTAAGATTGCGATCGTTCAATTTCAGATAATCACGTACAATGTGTATATACCTCTGCCGATCGGTCCTAAGACGATGCAACACCATCGAATTAATCACCTCAATGCCGAGTATAACAATAATCTCGAGGATGAAGTATATACCGAGTTCTCAGCAGCCGCATTTCGGCGAGTACCTGACGATGTAACGGGAATTCCTATCGTTTTCTACAATAACCAGTACTTCTTCGATAAAAACTATACAGGTTTCACAGGTGAGATTAAAAGAAGCAATGGCAACCGCGGCAGGTTGAAAATCCCTGTATCCAACGTCTGAAACCTCATCTCATCGTATTTATGATCGAGGGTTTCATATGATATTCAACAACGTAGGGACCATGGTTTAGCATCGTATATCGCCTACGTAGAATTAGCTACTGGAGTGGAAATTACTTCCTTTGAAGATCTGGCCACAAATGACAAAAGAAAGCGCAATGTTACTACAGGGCATTTATCACGACGTTTCATTAGTTGATCTCTATGTTCGCCAGATGATTCCGAAAAACTTTTAGCCATATTATTGCCATCCAGTTCATGGAGCTATCCAAAGGAGATCGGTGCTTTGGTAGAAATGCTGGCTTCACCCCCTGGACAATGGGAAAAACTTGTTAGAGAGGCATCACTCGGAAGGATTTTGTGTCTAGCAACGGGCAGACCGTTTCAAAAATATCCGTTTCTCATGGATTCCGTCCTAGAGAATTGTACGATATGCCAAATCGACTTTAATTTTTGGACTTGAATGATACGTGAAAAAAACAGTAGTGAACATAACGCAACGTTTTCTCGTTAACGTTTACTGCTGATTCTAACCAGATACTGAGTAAATAATATTCTGTCTGTTATTAACTAGATTATCTAAGTGCTTCTTACACTGTGATAACAAAGAAACGTTTAAATTCTCTGCTCGATCCATGTTTTCCATAAGACGGTCCCACATTCTTGTTCAATTCGAAGAGTTTATTATTTTCTCTTACTAATATTTAATTATGTTGTTTTCTAAGTACAACTGAGCTAGTTTGGCGCATAATGGTAAAGTGTAACATCTTCAATTGATTGTTGTATGAAGAATTGTATAAAGTCAGTATCGTCGTTTATCCTTTCAGTGAAGAGAATATAAAGCAAACATTTAACGAATTGACGTCGTCTGCTGAACTTATAGATGAAGAAAGCTCTACTTCTAATTGTGTACCACTTTTTGCTATAACTGTAAATTTATATCGTAATTTGCTGAAGACCTCACTTTGCCCCTCTTACCACTATACCAGTATGTCTTGTATAACTAATTTCTGATTGAATAGCAGTTATAATAAATTTATTATTACAAATTGTTACCAGGTGCTAATTTTTTTCTTCCATCAAGGCCTGGGAAAATTGTCCTTATGCTATAATATATGTAAGCTAAGTTCACTTCCTTAAGGGTCCTCTGCTTGAAGATAACTTTTGTTGTTGCCCCAAGATGAGCAGAGCTTTACATCTGACGCTAAACATTATCTTCCCGTTATTCACCCTTCAATAAGTATTGTGCATATACCAAACGCAAACGTTATTGAGTCAGATGTATAATTGCTGATGAAGATTTTTAAAACGTCATAGAAAAGACGCATTGAAAAGTATGACATCAACCTCAATAGGTAGATGGACAAAGGATTTATCTTATTCGGGCAAAAGTCAAATCTCCCATATGGTTTCAGTCTTGATAATTCCATTATTGTTGGCTGATACAGATTTGTAAAGCTAGGCATGTATGTTCACTGAGTTTGATTATATTGATACTCCACTACTGGTATTATAATGGACCCCTTGGATTTTTGCTAACGCGGCGATTTTAAGGGGTATGTAACTACCTTAGTGGATCGTTTACTCAGGAAATAGCAGGAAGTTTATGTAACCATAGATACGTCAGAAAAGCTAAAACACGATTCAAATATATTTTCTACTATATCTCTACAGAATCGTTAGCTTTCAGCGGGCCAGATCGCTTATTAGTGATGGGGTTAGGTCGTTTAAGGTGGGTGCGATAAGGTAATTTGCTCATCATTTTTTTATGGCCGTTGGAAAATATTAAAGCTAATTTCATTATATCTGATTGCTATGTCAGTGTCACGCTAGGTCAAATTGGTTTAGAGCACGTTGGCCTTAAACAGTGGAATGTTTTACCTATGGAGCTCCATACAAATACTCGAAATCGTGCTTCGCTTTGTTAATACTAGAGAAGGTAAAATTACTTTACGAGAAAGATAGATCATGTTCGTAAGGCATATCAAAGACGTCTATAATATTTTTATTACAATTGAGCTATGCTATCAAATTTGAGTACTATTCGCTAAAACTACTTCTATGAATTTTTGAAAATATAAGGAGGTCTTAAAAGACAGACGACGCAACTTCCAAAAATTCCAATTTTATTTTTTAAAGACATTTTTTTTTTTAGCTGAAGTTACAAAAGCTGCTTGCTGTTTGTTGAAAATTACTGTCGAAATTTAAGGTTTTGTGAAACCAATCAAAGGCGGATAGAAATTTGGTCTACTGATAAAATGTCTTACTATATAAAATGATAATCCTAGTATAGAATAAGCAGACAAACGAGAAGGACCATTTTTTAAAATTAAAATTTTAAAGATTAATATGTGATACAGCAGCACTTGAAAAGCCGCTGTGGGGTTTACTGACAATAATGATCTGGCCTTTTTTGATACTAAATTTTTTTCCCATTATACGACAATATTTTATACAGTTTTTCACTATAACCTGATTATAATAGGACTTCACCTTTGGCTCAAGATCACAGTAATATTAGACATAAATAGCAACTACATATAGTTAAGAAAGGCGACGGTCTGCCGATGAAGCCGTGGCCGTTTCGACATCGCCGCGTGGCAGTAGACTTAGCCCAAAGTAGTATCGTGATACAATGAACTTGACCATCCGTGCGCTGCTTTTTAGAGAAGGTCTTATCAACTTATCAAGTGTTGACAAGAGTAATGGATGTCCAGCCAAGGGCAACCAGACCACTGCTTGACAAGCAAATTTGATGTAAAAATAGTCGCAGCAGCTGTGCTATATTCGAAAGATATGACAGCGGAAACATTGTAAATCAAGATATCTGTAATGAATAGCGTAATAGCTCTGCTAGATGCTGGCGGCAAGAACGCCCGAAACATCTCACCGCGGTTAAAATAGTGGTTTCGATACGGGTGTGGGATGGTGGCTAACGAAGAGCGAATCGCTTCCGACAAACCACCATCAAGGCGCGCGTCTTTTCAACGATTATGTTATACTTAATTGACAATTTGGGTATTTCGGAAAGAAGAATATTGATTTAAATTTTCAGGTTAATGAAATTTTTTTTACGAAGCGTAAAAGCTGTTTTGCGAACAGATTAAGTAAAGCAAACTTTGATCATCGCTCGTACGCTTTGACACATCGCCTGAATCGAGTGCTACTTAATTTAGTAATTGACGAACACAGCTTTAGGGACGGTTTGACGTTTAGAGAAATGTCTATTTTAGCTTTTTATAGTGTCATTATAGATTGAACAAGCTTTTTAGTTGATGCTACCTTTTTTTTTATACTTATACTACCAGTAGTCAGGTGATATATCCTTTTGTTTCGTTAACAATCAGCGGTTACGTGTTCCGCTCTGCCGAGCTTAGCAAACAAAGCGAACGTTTGATATAATAAAAATCTGTCATAATACGATGCATGTTTTATGGATGGGTAAAAAGGCTAAAATAATAGCGCTGAAAAATAGGCTGAAAAATAGTCGAACATAATACTATCTACACATTAATTTTATATAGTTTCATCATAATAAATAAATAAATGGCTATAATAAATAGATAAATAAATTTTTTAGGTATTTATAGCATAAGATTGGATCGGTAAACGCTGGACGTACAGAAATTCCCAAAGCAAAGTGGACGTTTAACGAACGAATTTAGAATAGAACAATGTCAACGTACCACTCGTATGCCTAACTGTATATATAATATATTAGTTGTTTTTTTATCTCCTGCTCATCCATCATTAGGCTGTTACAAAGGAACGCAACAGACTTTGGAAGTTGAATACCGTTTGAATTAGGCGCCACAACGGACGAAACTCCGCTTGTAAATACTCCAGCCTTCTAAATAGCTGCGAACGAAAACCGACCAAGTTTACTACAGGAGAAATGGGTTCAGGCGGAAAAACGTCTTTTAGTATCGAAAACGCTGCGGAAATTCATCAAATATTGGCGCGAAGATAATCAGACGTCAGGACCCTAAAAACAAGAATGTACTGCCGCAACTGCAAGGGCTTTTCACGAGTACAAGGTTTGGAGGGTAAGACACAAAACTAACATTTCGAATATTTCGTGTTACGGAATTATGACCTAAATACTAAAAATGGAAAAATAGAAAAAAAAATCGTTTCTCATCAATTAATGCTAGGCCAGTGGAAAACGCGTGTGGAGTATTCCACGCATAATTTGAGGTATTTCAGTAAACAAAAAAAAACCAACCTTAGGCCCTCGGCCACCATACACGAGGTGTAGGTCATTCTTTTACGCCATACGAAGAAGGACCAGGCGAAAGAATGAGAAAAGTCGAGTTCGTCGAGTAGGTGTAGACGTAAAGTCATGTACTTGCAATGAACATTAAAGGCATCTTCTACTAAGAAATATCCACTGACAATGAAAAGAATGAATACAGCCGACTTATGTGGGTTTTTAAGAGACTTAAGCACCGCTGGCATGGCAGTTGAAAGCCTGCTGGCTAGTAACTTGGTGAGAACCCCAGACCTCATAGTCTTGCCTCGATTATTTCCTAGATTGAACAAAAGGACATCAAATGTTGGCTTAAACTTGGTTATTCTATCGACCTAAATCGGTATAGTTACGAAGCACTTTTTTTAATTTACTTTTTCTTTATCTATCTTTTTATTTACTGCGAGAAGCCATAGGTGAAGAAATTAGATATGGGAACAGCCGTTCAGAGACTGCCAAAGCACCAGGACAAGTGTGCGGTAAACAAAGTACTTGTAACACATTAAAACCAGCATTCTAACCCAACTAGTTTGAAAGCTATTCAATGTTAAAGTTCGCCCTGCAACAGCTATATATATATATATATATATATATATATGTAGTGAGGTAACAGTAAAATTTTGATTTGTCGTCAGGTCAGCAGCACGAGTCAATGGCCGTTTCATTCCCATTTTTGCGAAATTAACTCATGTCATATACATATATATATACAAATAATGAGGGTAATGGCTTGAAATGATAAGATATATTTCGGATGTTGCTACGGCATGCTGATAATCTGAACAATTTTTTTGTTGTTGCTTTCCAGTTACAGCTGGCCTTTAACAGTAACCGTAGATCTACTGTGTTCTTTCGTTTTATATCTATAACAAATTGGGAAAGCTGCATAAGGGTGCTCAATAATTCGACGTAAACATCGTTTCAACAAACAAAACAATATATGCTGTTATTTATTTTATCGCGTGCGTCTTCTATACGAATGTTTATCCCAGTTGAGCCCTGATGTTTTAGTGAATCGATATTTACGAAGGTTCTTGGACTCTTCTTAGATATATACTTATATATATATATATATATATATATCCTTGAATATATAAGATATATCCTTGAATTAAGTAACCAAGGATAGAACGTGGAACCTGGCGGAAAATATTCGCCATATATAATACTTCGATTAAAACAAAGTCGAAAAAACACAGTGATGAATAAACCGTGGAAATTACGTGCCAGTGAAAACTTCACATACAAATTTCAATAACTATTACATTGATTTCACTTTGAGAACTGACAGAGATGCATTTCAATGGTTTCAAAATGGACTGTGGCATAGTTATTGAGGAGATAGTATAGGTAACATAGGTATTGAAGAAATGTATTCTATTCAAATAAAATAGGTTCTAAGCCAGTAAATTATAGACCAATGTCGACACTATATATATATATATATATATATATATATATATATATATAGTATCCGTCACTGCGTCACCAACTGCCGTTCAACGAGTCAATCTGTATCTGTCAAAATCTTACAGTTTGCTAATGTATTGTTACCAAAACCAGTTTTGAAATTTCCCAATATTCCAGCCGTGGACTAACGCTACCAATCAACGCCAACTAAAAAGACACAAATGCTAGATCGTTCCAACGCTTTCTGTCATTGACAAAGCGAGTGATGCGCGTTTCTAAGCTCTTCTTACACGTTTTGCAATTTATTCTCGTATTGACGATGGACGCATGTTCCAACTCTAGTTTAAGCAGCAGATGTGGTCGTGTCAACGGTTGACAAAACAATAACCACCGAAACCTATCTATCTAATTGTTATTTTATGAAGCAGGAGACATGGACCAAAATAAGCATGTAGATTTGACGGACGCTGAATCGTATTACAGAACATCTTTCAAATGATCGTATATCGATGGTCTTCACCACATTCGATCGCAGTTTCTGGAAACTATAAATTTATTATCGTTATTAATTAATATTTATGATAGCTGCTAATCTTTGGTGTTTGTGATTGGCTTATATCTGTTTTTCTCAGCGGCACGGTATAATTTGTCGCAATTCTAGAAGAACAAATTTTTTTACAACAAATTTTATAAGAACAGACAATAAGATGTGTTTTTTTTAAGATTTTATCACATATGTAGTGAAGCATACGTTAATAAGTGAAACTTGCGCTAGCGACTCCCGCCACCTAAACATATTTAGCAGCATAAATCAACCAATATGGACGAAAGTGATCCATATGTGCTTATCAATTCCTCGAGGTATCAGGCGTTAGGAGTAAGTAAGCAATATCAAAAGCTCCAGCTGACGAACGACCAGTGCAGACGAGCCGATGGAGAGGAAAACGGGCTTACCGTAAAGAAAATAGGAGATGTAATGGTAGGATTTTTCTGTTTCTCGAGCCATTTCTACTGGTAACTGGCTTCGCTTGCGTTCTTCAATCAGTGCTGGTGCATCCGCGTTGTTTGAAGATGTCCGACTAGATCGATCGACCCGAGTTAGCCAATCGCTCAGCCAAGTTATAGTCATTGCGGACCTAAGCGAGACTTCGATGGTTCAGTCAACCGTGGTAGTAGCTGCAAATAATCGTACTGCTACGGAACGGGCCTGTAGAGCTATGAGGTTATGGTTACCACAGCCAGCGTAGTTTCGGCCACGGTGCTTCTACTTGTTTGCTTGTAAAATCTCTCTCTTTTTCTATCGTTCTCTCCCTTATCTGTCTATGGTTTTCTTCTTCTTCTTCTTCATTTTTTTTTATATTATTCTTCCGTTTCATTTCTACGCGCTGACTGCACATGTACGTATGATTTTAGAAGGTAATTCAGGACAGGTAAGTTCATAGAGACGTCCTTCGTCCTATGCGCGTACTTGTAGTGCGTGGCGATCGTCATAGTTGCATATACATATATACGTCGCATAGTTCAAGTAATAGCAGCAGCAGCAGCAGCAGAAGAAGGAACAGTAGTAGAGCTTGTGGTAGACTAGACATCTTTATTTAATTTCGTCCGCGATCTGTTGAAGCCTGTCGTGACAGAGGGGCGGACCATATAGAACTGTTGTACAGCTATCAGAGCGACGGGGGTGGCTGACTGTAGTGACCATCATCATCGACGACGACGACTGCGGTAATGGTGAATTTTGTGATGTTCGGACAAGAATAGCCCCGAGATATGCTATAATATAGGGGTCTGATCACTTTCAAACAGCTATGATATATGAATATTCTTCGAAAAGATAGAGGTTAACGGATAGACGAAATTCTCGTATGTTGCTCACGTGATTTTCTATTGATCAGGTGCTAAGCGTTTTGAACTCTTCTGCGCAATGTGATTGTTATCAAACGTATAGCAATCTCACCGCCATTTCAATCTTCTAATATATCTAGAACGACTATTCGAATGCACATGTTCAGCGCTGCGGAGCCTTTATCCAGCTGCAATGAACAAGGCACAGGTAAATAAAATACTTAGTATTGCTTCGTACACTTATTTTTGCACGTTTTCTTTGAAAATAGTTTATTCCTTATATCTACTGGTTGCTTTAGGCCACGTCCACATCTGCCTCATGTTGTACAAATTCAGTATTTTTTTCTTTGATTAATTCTCGACCCTACATGTATGCATTTTTTTCACACGGATTTGTTGATCGACTCTAATAAAATTCGATATGTCAAATGAACTTTTCAACTTCGCGTTCGACATATGTGATGTAGCACGTGTTATAAAGCGAACGGAGGAAGTTGAAATATTAGAGCTTAAAGAGGTAATAACAAGCAAAGATGACACCAGATTGTTTATCAGACCGATTTGCGATTGTGAACTGTTTCTCGTAGCCCATTCTAATGCTTCGGCAGACCTGCTTAACCCATTTACTTGTAGCGCACAACCCGTTAGATAGACCGCTATTTCTTATCAGTATAATTGGTATTCCGAAAGTAGCCAGCATTACAGCGCTAAAAAATAGTATTAAGCTGGATTAGCTATCTATTAACTACGTGCAGTACATAATACCTATACATGTAAGCCGGATCTTCGTGATCAGATGATTTAGTACAGCGTAGGGCTTCACTGACTTTTGAAAAGCGTCATCAATCGCTCACAGCTATTGGCGCCTGTTGTTTACTGATACGCTTTCTGTCTGTCTATAGCCTTTGCCTAAAAGAGGATACGGGACAAGAGGTAAACTAATATAATGTTCGTCCAATTGAATAACAATTGGCAACCAGCCCTCGGTATGGTGTACGCTGTCAGTGGGGCTTACACGATTGACTCGATGTAATTTAGTATAGGTAACGAGATTACCTTGTTCTTGACACCTGGAAATCGGTTAATTTCAAGCCATTGTTATTATCATTTGTGTTAGTTTGATACACTGGAAACGATGTCTATGCGCGAATTCAAACTAGGCGAACTTCATCTCATTGAAAATTAGAGTAGCACGTTATTGCTGAAGGTATCACGGCACGCGAAGTGTATACGGTTACGATTATAGAATATACGGGCCCAGTTTCATGTGCCTGTGTGAAAAAGTGTGCCTGGTAGATATGGTCAAGTCAAATCAGCGAATTTGACTGTTCAATCGTAATTCTCATCTCTATAACAATACTGCACCATCGGCGGAACTACCCAAAAACATCTTTTTGATCGAACAATGCCTGCCAGCCAGCCAGATAAACTTTGCTGACAATGGATCAAATCAGCAGTAACAAAAGATCTCCCCCGCGCGTCGTTTGCTATTCGGCCTAACAGAAAATCGTTGGAGAAGCGACCGACAAAGTACGACAAACGTCTTCGGCGTCTTTGCTGCTGTGGCAACAACAGACAGTGCAGTCGCAGACGGTACGTCCGTTTGACGTGTTACAATCGCCTTGCCACAATCACGTTACAACGATCTGCGATCTTCGAATTGCCGACGCTGACGCGGACAAGTCGCACTCGGCCCTTGTCATTCACTCACTCGTTATGGTTCATTTTCGGTTGCAGGACAGCGGGTGAAGGAATCCCGCTAAAGGACAAAACGAAACTGCTAGCGGAGGCGAACTGTCGACGTTGACGACTCCCCCGCACCATCGGCATGTGTTACAGAGCACGTTACTTACTATCACTACTGCCTCCCTATTCTCAGCCTTTTTTCCGTTGATCCGTTCAGCAACCTGTTGTGAGGACATGCCGGCGGCATCTTGAAAGGCAGAGAGACCGGATCACCTTGCTACTAATGGCACTAAACTACTTACCATAGGTTCAGCTATAGTTAGTTAAAGTAGATACAAACTATAGATTCCTGCAACTGTTATTCGATATGTACGACTTTCTTATTCTCCTAGAAGTGAAATTATTTTTAGCACCCGAAAGGAGACGCAGCAATAGATACCACAAACGGCTATAACATCTTTAGGGTTCTTAAGGCATTGATCGACATGGCGAGACACTCTATATATCTCTGCTTCGATATAACTATGTTCAGACGGTGTGCTCATCTGTACATACTGCGCAACCGGTTACAACCGTAAACGATAAACAAGAAATAGTATTAGACGTACAAACACATGCATATATACTTAGACAAAAAGAGGCAGTTTTGTTGGATTAGAGAGTAAGGTATATTGAAGCCCGAACAGCGACGACATCTCGAAGGAGTAACTGTCCCAATGAAGAGGGTAACAGCCGACACAAGCGGAAAAGACCGATAAAAAAAGGTGGAGTGACAGTTGGATTCTGAGGACGTCGCAGCAAACCTTTTGTAGTATCCTAAAGTAGGAGCTCAGGTCTGATTGACCCGGGGGGAAGGGGGTGGGGTAAGGAATAAACCTGTTCATCTGACCACTCTGGAGGGACTGGCGGGGTCTCTGTACTACGTAACAATAATAATGACTGCGAGCGGACGTTATCCGTAGACGAGCCAGCCTCCTCCGGATGCGGAGAGAAGGAACTAACGACAAGCGGACCAGGCCATGATTTGAGGTTGCATCAAATCAGAGTGATTTACTTACAATAGCCGACGACTATGACGACAACCACGATGACTAGTAGACGAAGGCGAATGAATAATAAATCAAAGGAGGAGAAGAGAAACATGCCCCTGCCATCGTGTCCGACAAACGAAGCGCGTTCTGTTTACACGTGCTCCCTTATACGCACGAGCTGACGTAGCCTCAACATCACAGGGCACCGCACCTCAGCTCAGCTCGCGCTCAATACGTCGCTCAACGTCGTCTAGCATGAAGCAGGCAAGAGAGAAAAATGATGATTGAAGAAACACAATTACTTCACACTTCTGCACACACAGTCATCATAGAATGAACGGAATAAGAGAGAGAAATTTACACATGAACAGCTACGTCAGCCATGATTCAATGCACCGTATTGACATGTACATAAACATTGTCTATTCGCACGACATCGTACGTATAAATACATGCGAAGACTGGCCAGCAGGTCGCTTCGGTCGTGTTACAAGTTCAACCACTGTCAACGTTAGGAAGGCCGTTTTCGCCCCTTTTTGTCGTAACGGAGAAAGATTGCAGAGGCTAAATCGATCAATCCCTGTAATGGACAGTGAAAGAGACTCGCGCAGAAATGAAAATTAACAGAACGAATGAGTAATAGCATTAAACTTGGCTAAAACTAGATAATGTGTTCCGTCCATTTCTAGCTTCTATACAAAAAGAATTGGAACCACAAAACAAACGGACTTGAAGGCTGATATTGATTCTGTAAGCAATTTATAAATGTTCATGTTCTGTGGCGAATTATTATTATTATTGATATATTATTAATAATCTCACAACGGCAATTAAGCTAATTTTTTTTTCTGTATATCTTACAAAAAAGTACAAATACAAAAGTGTGCTTCCGTCCACATATTTCAACTAAGTAGTCTACTGTACATCAAGGCACATTTTATATACTCCCTCTATATTCAAGTAATTTATTGTTTTTGTGCTTCAGGTGACAAAACGTACACGTACAGCTCATTAGAGCTGATTTTTTTGTGTGACGCACAGGCGTTTGTTTAGTCAAGCACAATTTTTTTGGCCGATTCCCCACATCGATGTTTGTACGTTTCGAAGAGATCAATCAGTTGCTCAATATATTTCGTATGCAATTCGTCCACTTGTTCCTGCGTTGGATTTGCTACCCGATCGACGTGGATTGGAGATCCAACTGAAATAGAAAAAAAACTTTTCGTTTAATCCCTATTTGACAATTTAGTATTTTCATGTAGTGAGAATGGTTCTGTCAGAACTACCTGAGTCAACTGATTTTTGGACAGTTCTAGCAGAGAGCAGGATTCAAAATAGGCTTCCAACTTGCAGCTGTGCAAATATTCATAAAAAGCCTATTAATTATTCATCTATGGATTTACCTTACGCATACACATACGAAGAAACTATGTCCGTGACACATGCCGTAATAGAATATGGCACAAATACACAGTAATTTTACAATACCTACCGACTGTGGTGATGGGCGCTCGGAAAGGTACGTAACCCCACGTGTATTGAAAAACGCCTCTTCCATGAAAAATTGCAGGTGATATCCCAAAAAGCTTCTTAAAGCGTTCCTGGAAGGCTCGAAGTTTTGATCCTGGCGGGTTTTCAACTTGGTAAAAAATATCATTCTCTCCAAAGGAAAATACTGGAACCAGATCGGCCCTGCAGAAACAAATTTTTAAAGTAAAGTAACCTAGTGAATGTGTTGCTATCTCCTGTTGACAGGTGCCACAAATCTGAATACTGGCTCACGAATACCGCTCAGATCCATGGTATCGCACCTTACGTCTCCTGTATTATATATTTCAAAGCTAAGACGCTTATCTCCAGCAGCTCACATGGGCCGGTTGTTGTGACCGTAGTTACGTGACACGTATAAAGGCACTATATCGTTATCTCATTTAGGTACTACATAGTTACGTGACCGAAGACAAACAATCGTTGACTATGCCCGATTGACAAATTTAGCCCTAGTTACCTGCACGACAACAAAATGTGACAGCGTTAGAATCGTACAGATGAAGCCGTTACGGTTAAATGTTAATCTCTACAGATTGAGCTGAAAAGGAAAAGAATAATCTAAATCGAATTCGGTCCGAAGAAAAAAAAGAGCCGGATCTGACTGTCGCGAAGGTAACCGACGAATACAAATGGGTATCCGGTGTCCACAGTGATTCAGCCATATGCTAACAATTGATATTGGTGTATATTATTTGCTGGTATAGAGCAGGAAAAATACGAAGTCTTAGATAATTAACCACAAACTCAAGGAATTTGAAAAAAAAACTTCATAAGAATTAAAAGAAAAACATTTTTGAAGCATTGAGTTCAAGCAAGTGTTACATCCGCTTCTATCTGTTGATAATCGTACTCTAGCTAGATGTCTTTTAGCTCTATGAAAGGCGAGCCGTTCTCACCCATTCTCCAGTGCCACTCTGGCAAATCCCTTTCGGTGTGCTAGGGTCAAATGATAATCGCTTCCACGGTGAGCGTCGAGAACCTCTTGAGCTCCACCGATAACAATTACAGCGGCGTTTCCTTTGCCCCTATTGTTTAGAATCCATTCAAGTGATTTCTTTGAAACACAACACATACCGTAGAGGAGAGGTAGCTCGCGATAAAACGGAAATAGGAAGTTCATACGTAGTGTGAGCGTATATGGTACAATTCCTGCAAACATATATGGAAAATAACACCAAGCTCGGATGAGGGTAACGGCAAACGATCAAAACTCTATCTTTCTTATTAATCACGATCATCGAATTTTATTGCCATCAAACATTGTGCTCGTTTCATGTATGACGCATATTAAATAAAATTAAACTAGCAATTAAGCCAATCAACTTAACTAGTTGAATCCAATACGACATCACCTAACTACGACTACTGCTGCGCAAAACACTGAAAATTCATTTATTAAATCACAGTTTCTGAAATCTCTGTCGCATTTATCTAAAATAGATATTCCTTATTATTTAGTTACCACTTACCCGGAAATGTTTCACTAAACCTTGTTGCTTCAGTAGCGAAGTTTACAATAGCACCCGAACCTATGATTCCGTGTGGATGATATCCTATAATGTAATTTCTATCAGCTGGCAATTCAGCGGTTTTAATTAATCGAACGGGATAGTAGTCCCTCATGTATTTCCAAAGGCGGAGCTTCCTCAGCCAAATTGCGCGTCTTCCCCCTCGTTCACAAATGTCCAGATCGTAGATGTACCACGCCAAGTAAATAAGAGGTATCCAATAGTAGGAGGTAAAGGAGATTAAGTAAAAGCTGAGGATGCAGCCACCGAGACCTGCAAAAGCGAACGAAAGGCTCATAGCGGCGACTGAGAACGTCTGCAGCCGTCTCTCAAGGGGTGTATTGATTGGTGCGAACTCGACACCCATTATTCTGGTAACCTGTAATTGGAAATCAGAAAATTACCAGCTTCTGCTGAAAACGATTTTTTTGCGAAGAAAAACTAAATGCACAGTCAGTGCTTCGGCTGACGAGCGCTCCATAGCAGCGGTGTTGTTTGGAGCCCTTTTACTTCTATGCTATCCGTCTACATTGTTAGAAAAACGTACGTCAACTGTTGTAAATAGTTTCCTAAGTGGACGTTATGTTCAATAGGCAATTTAACAATAGAGAAATAAGCACACATTCTGCTGATGAACGATGACGGGTGAGTGTTTTTATTGTTTGACAACTGTGTCAGATCTGAACGATTCACGCGAACCTCAAACGCTCTGGACAACACTAGAACCTAATAGTAAGTAAAAAAAACAATTAAAAATATAAAAAATCCGTGCATTCTACTTAGAACGAAGCCATCGAATGGTTTTATTAAATCATTATCGATAATAATCATCATCGTAGCTTCCTACTTGCCGAAATTTGTCAAAAATTTACTGTTTTATGCGTGACAGAATTTAGATACAGTATTGTAATAATATTTTCAGCTATAAAAACCATTAGTTTCTTCATTTGGTGTCTAAAATATCGTCACGGAGCGCGTGTCGTGCCCGGGATCCCATTAATGTTTGTGCTACGTTATTTTATATGTATCATGGAATTGGTGGCTTCTAACGCTAGAAAGTTACGCTCGCAGTGAAGAATTTAACAGTGCGATTCGATCGCGTCCGGCTGATCGCATAATCAGACGCATCGACTTTCCTGATCGAACAATATGGCTTTGACTTTCTTCAGTGACTTTTTTTTGTATATATATTCACAAAAATATCTTCTCTGATTTGTTCTAGCGCTTTTTATGATAGGCCAAATTACTAATTTTATTTCTAGCCAAATTTCGTGTCTATGCACCTGTTAATGTTTACGATAATGCTGTTATTTTTTTACTGTCATAACTTAACTATTAAGCGAGCAGACGGCTTCAAAGCAGCATAAAATGATTGACGGAATATAACGGTCTGATACACGATAGATTTCTGTAAATATCCGCTTATCAATGAATCATTGATTGACCTGCATGGTTGTCATTGATTATCACGCCCAAGGTAGTTATAAGTGAACGCCTATGATATATAAATAAAGATAGACGTTGCGGATATTTAGAAAAACGATATTTTAAGCAATTGTAGAACGTCAATGTTGTTGATCATGTATAGGTTCAATGTTTGTCTTTAAGGCTAAGGTTATGGAACCGAGAATTGATGATTTCAAGTTGCATATTCACTCGTGCCCTTATTACTATTATGTTTCCTAGAATAAACATATATCTATAAATTGCAATGATTCCTTTTGCTAACTGTGGATAGAAATTGGAAATATTATCTTAGAATGATATGGAATGAAATTCACCGAAAATTACTATTCATTATCATGGTCGTGTTATGTAGATGACCAGCACTACCCACCACAGACGCTTCTACAAAACATCTACACGAAAGCCCGCTAGACGTGTGGTAGAATTTAACCGCCCATGTCCGTTGTGTTGATTATTATCTATACATGCACACACGAAGTCGCTAGACAGAATTACCTTTCTTTGAGGCACAGCGCGTGGTTTTTCATTTTCTACGCTCACTCTGGCAACCCCCGGCTGAGGTTCGGTGGACTGATTTGAAGGAGCCAGCAGACTCGCGGAGGTTGGCGCTGCTGTTGATTTATTTAGTGTAGTTGATTCCTGTGATGCTATCGTATCCAAAGGCGGCATGTTGACCTGTTTTAATTCACGTCGAATGATAAAATCACTTTGTATCGAATTTTTGTATCCGGCTTTGGAAGTAGGCCTTATGCATATCTAGAATGTTAGCACAAAACAGGCTTGTACAGATCCAAAATTTAGTTCGTTTTCATCGTTCATTTCTAGCTCGATGAGCCTTTGTCAAACGGCATGATGGAGTATCAGACGCCGCATAGATGTTCTTCATTCTAACCCGTGATCGTCGAATTCAGCGAAAGTAGTCTGTGTTTGTCTAGGATCTCTAAATTAAGATATCAAGTAAGGACTGTGTTAGATATAGGTCGACATTTGGTCCACAGGACACCATTCGGCCTACTGCCTTTAGTGAGGGTGGTGATGACATGGAAGTGCTCACTGCTAGCTTTACGGCTGTAAATCATCATTTCTTTTCATATCATACTTCGTATAGCGCACTTTCTCTATGTAGACGTTGCCGTAAATGAACCTTCGTTTGCTGGCTTAGTTTTATAGAACATCGACAACAATGGAGCATTGTTTATATGATAACAAACGTTACTGAGCCATTATGGTGACCATTGACTTATTACGTAGTATTGATCTTCGCTGAATCCAATCATTGAATTCAAAGTCTGTCGCCATTTTTCTTTCAAAGGCAGTAGGCGTCTACTTGAAGTTATAGACTGCTAAAACTGTTATTATTACTATTACTGCAGTATTTTGAAGGACATAGGAGAAGGTTTTATGCATATTTTTATTAGAACTTATCTACACTTCGTATAGTACCATTTAAATGGGATTTCTAATGAATTCTCTTGATTTAGTTTTAAAGAAATAGCGTATCTAGCTCAACAGTGCTTGTCATATATAGGAATCCTTCAAAATACACAAACTGTAGCATGGCGATGGGTCCGAATTGAACATACCGTCTTCTGCCAAATATTATCACAGCCGGACCCTTATTGCGTGAAAGTTTCGACAACAATAACGCTACTCCTGCAAAGTTAATGGCGTTGTCGTTATTTCTCAATTATTTCGTTACTGTAACACAAAGCGTCCGCTGTTCTTCAATCTGATCTCCAAGCCGAGTCGAACTGAGGTAGCACTTCAAACCTCACACCGCATTCGACAGTAAACCTAAATAACACGAATTAAACGTTATAGTTATGAGTCAGCAAATTAAAGTGAACAAAGAACACTTTTTGTTATATGAAGCTCGTTGTTTAATTTCACGATAGAGATTCGTGGTGTCATGGAGCGTTGTATGCGAGGCTGTTGAACGACGGACCTTTTCCAAGCGGAGTGCCTCCAAGCAGTACTTTCTCCCATGGCTCGATAAGAAGCTTACCATTTTTCTCCTAAGTAGGCATTACTATCTGCGTGAGCTTAGATACCCTTAGTAAAAGCATGATTAAAAATTACGAGTAGGAGTTCCTCTCTTATTTCATTTCCACTTTGTGATAAAGAAATATATATATATATATATATATATATATATTCTAAGTGAATCTGGTTTGCTTTTACGTCTTGAATACTTTAGTGAACCTAAATCATGCCTGAACTGAATAGGCAGATGTTACATATTGAGAAAGTTTTACCAAAGTGCTATAATAGCTTGCTTCGGGAAGAAGAGATGCGGTATATACGGTTTGATCATGACAAACAAGTAATAGTACTGCGATAGAAATTTACGGTAAAATTTTTCCGTACTGCCAATTACCCAAACAGTTCCGTTAGGCCGAATTCGTTTGAGATGTCGTCTGCACCATCTCTATCCTATTCTAAAAATTGTTACATTGAAAAACACTTGAGGTTTATGAAAAAAAAAAAACGTACGTAGGCATTTTTTATCGTCCTTCAAATGTCATCCGACAGAAATCGTTAAAAGTTGAAGCTGACACAATTGTTTTTAGAGTTCATTTTTTACCTCGTTTTAGAGTTCATTGTTATTCCTTTTTTTTTTTTTTTTTTTTTTTTTTTTTTCAATGTTCCATGAGCTTATCGGGGCTAAAAAAGCAGACGGACGTTCTGCTTCCAGCTGTGCTCGAATCGACTTAATAAGCGAGAATACTGCCGAAAAAACTGCACGCGTTTGAAACAAAGATTCATTGAATGTTTTTGATTCAAGGTAAAAACATTTATTTGTCGCACAAAGTCATCTCAGCTTTTAGGAAACCTGTAGCCTCACTCTATATTTCCTTTCTAGGCTAAAAACGTTTCAAAGAATTGTCTCAATGAATCGCTGCTATAAATTTGTTCGAAGTATTTCACAATATCGGTAATAAGCGAAAACAGATTTCTACCGCCTTAAGGTGCAGTCCTAGTTTTTTTTTTTTTTTGCGGAATACAGCCGAGAATCGGCAGAATGTATTAGTACAAAAAAGTATATTGTTCAATAAACATATTCGATCGAAGCGAACCCTATCGACAGAAACAACAACTGGACACAATTACGGATCACTATCAACTTTTAACTCGAATCATACATACTCGCATCGTATTATTTTTTATGCAGCAGTGACAATAGTAAGACAGATACCGAGTTCTTGGAACTCGCTCGTCACACTTTGTCGTCAACGGTCGACACTGAGAACGTTATTATTAACTAAAGTATGTTTATCGAACGCCCAGCTTGTCCGTCATCTTGAGTGGCCATTGCTGTACTTTATATTGATAACTCAGTTACTGTAGAGGTCAATGGTTGCAAATGTTTTTGCCAATCGGTACGAGCAAAACACATAGCATATGCGTACTTCTGCATCTATCTTTCTCTCTACACAAGTGCGCATGGTCGCGACCATCCCCAGTTTTAGTGGTTTCGCCCATGTGGGCATACGTTTTATACGTGCAGTTTACTTTCTATGACGTCCCCACCCTGCTTATGGGCATACGAGATTTTAACGCAATAGATATATTTGTTAGAACGAACAGATCGGTGAGCCGACGTACTAAATGTAGAATCGTCGCTTACGACGCCGTGGTGGAAGAGGTGTGAATATCGTTGTTTTACGTGTTCATTTGTGTAGCCGTTGGTAAATATCATTTTTGTAGAGCTCCAGCGCAACAATTACACCGGATTGACAGTAAACGAATCTTAAACGTGCCTCGGTCGTTGCCACCATCCTCATGTTTACGGATCGACGAGTTGCCCATAAAAACTAGTATACGCCCTGCCGACAAATTAACGATAGGGAGAGACCGACCGACCGCTCTTTTAAGCGTTTCCTTTTGCATAGTGTCGAATCAGAGATGCTTAATCGGTAGAGATCATTTTCGCTGAAGCAAAAAATAGGCGTAAGATAAACACTGAAATTTCAAAAACGAATTAAGGTGTACAATAATAACTTTCAAACATCCCACTTAACGTAATTTACAGCTCGAAGCGATTGTATGGCTGCGTTCTCATTTTTTAAAACTTCACTGACCTTTTCATAAACTATTTCTATTCATATAATATCTATATATATATATATATATATATATATTTTTTTTTTTTTTTTTTTTGATAGTGCAGAGATTGGTGTCGGTTACCTAAATTTACTTCAGAAATTAATTTCCCACGCATTCCGCAGGAGTTCGGTGAAGATGGCGCATTTTGTTTCTAATAGCACGAAGTATCTGACTATTATCATAACATAAGAGCATGTCTTGATGAGGATCTTACCAAGCAGATGGGCTGGATCCAGAGACCTCATAGAATAGAACCTTGCCCGTTACCCAGAGCAGTCCACACCAGAAAACCAACAACGCAGGGAACTCAAAAGCCGCGATATGCCATAGCACCGAATGAAATGTCTGTTCAAGTTTGGTTCGTCGTAATCAGCAGTCCATCAGCCAACTGATAGTTATTTTAGACAGTAATAACTTTAAACATCTACTTAAAAGAAAAGTTATGCATTTCATGTAGGTTAGCGTGCAGTCCAATGAACCGAAAGTAATTCTGATTGTGTACACATTCTCTTTGGAGCACTGCCATAGCTAATACGTAAGTGTAAACTGGCCAAATAGTTATATACTTTAAGTTACCTTAAGCAAAACAGCTAACTGTTTCTTCTTTTACCCGTTGTGTCAAAAACTCATAAATAACAAATTACTGTCTGTTAACAATATTCACGGGTGATATAAAGTATTTTGTAATATATATATGAAATCGGCGCTTTGGGATTACATGCTTTAGCTTATTCGAAAATATTATCACCGTACTACATTGTAGAAAGTCGTGTGCCATTTTACGCTCGTACTGTATCTGGTATCTGCTGTACTCAGGCCATTACGAAGCGCCTCCTTTTCAACTTTCAAGCATCAAAACATAGCCAGAGTCCTCATGCGCATCCGAGGCCTTCTGTGCGCTGCCTACGACCAGGATCGGAGCGTTTTTTCGGCCCTTTTCGTTACGAATCCAGAGGACTGCATGAAGCCCATGCGCCAGTTATCAGTATAACTTCCCGATAGATAGACAGGTAAAAGTGTATTCGTGAAGTCAGTCGATGCGGAACGATACCTGATGAGATAGCAAAAATTGATTGGATTACTCCAATTAGAGCTTTATAGACAATCTCTGATTTCTGTCTTGAGGCATAGTCTTAGATTTTTTTTCTCGTTTAACTTGAAATTGATTTTTTTAGTATTTTAGGCCCGGTGTTTAAGCTCATGCTAAGCTATTTCACATGGCTAACCCCCCAGTACAGAGGGAAGTTTTTCTACGCCCCAAATCGAAGCTAGACTACCATGTGTTTTTAAATGTGGCGGGCAGACATGTCACCTAAACGCATATTATACTGTACATTAAGCTTGTGCACAAACTCATTGAGAGTACGATAGTAGTCTTAGTTACTTAAGGATACCTGTTAATAAGCAAAAATTTCAGTAAATTAAAATTCTAATAGACAACATCTTGGTATTACGAATTTTATGCTTTCTACCGTACTGATTTGCTTGAATAGTAGTAAGTTGAAATCAATAGTTCGAAATAAAAAAGCTTTCTTTGGGGCAACTTAACTTATTTTCACGAACAAATTAAAACAGCATCGATAAGCATCACTAAGTATAAACTGAATATAGAATTTTTCTCACCGAATATTATCGTGTGAAATAAGCAAATAGCTTCAAAAATATATAATCGTGTATAAAAAGACAGCTCCTAGACAAGCATGCGTTTTCTAACTTTCGTCAAAAATCTTACAAAAGTCTTTATATGCCTAGTATTTAGTATGTATGGAGAAGCCTTGCGAGGACCATTCGTATAAACGAAAAACCAGAAACGGAACAGCTTTTGGCAGGGACGATATCCTAGTTCCATTACATGTTTATGGTAACTAAAGCCTTGTTTCAACATTGGACTGCTATTCTAAGGTTTCTGTTATCTTAGCTAGTTAAAATTTAATGCTATGTATTGATTAGTTTAAACAGAGACGCAGAGCAGTATGCAAGCATTTTAAGCTACCTGAGAGACATCAGTGGTACAAAAATACTTTCTTTGATAAAGGATCTTCAGGAAACAGATTTAAACGTCACAAACCGTTGCATGCAATGGCTAGAATCAATTAAGCTGAATAACTTACAGGTACGATCTATCTCGAAGGAAAAACTGTCCAAGAATATGAAATTTTATGAACTAATTTTAAAGTCTATTGGAGAAAGCTGTGACTAGAGTAAAGGTAACAGCTTTAGAGGGCCGCTTAAACGACTGTCAGTCTTAACAGTAAGCTACAGATCGGTTCCAAAAGAAGTTGTACTCTCTCTCTCTCTCTCTCTCTCTCTCGTTCTTTCTTTCTTTCTTTCTGTGTGTATATATATATGTATATATATATATATATATATATATATCTAACTTGCTCTCTTTACCTCTCAAAAGTAACAAGCAAAAAAAAATTCGTTGATATAGTTTTATCTTCCAACAATGTTCATTTGGTACAATATAATATTCTCGTATAGAAATAGAGCCTAATGCAGTACACATGTTGATTCATTATCTATTTTCTGAAGTGAAAATTGAGTTTTAGCTATTACGGGTTTAGAAAAATCATTTACCCCTATCTGCTTAGAAGCATAGCTAGATTCAGGTTTTAAGCAATTTGAAGGGTGACCTGGCGATACTACTTCACTGAAGTGCGTGAGTGAGTGTTAAAATTCAAAATGCGTGACACACGTATAATTTTGCGATCTGGGAAAAGCTCCGGTGCCTTAGCCAGTCTTAGTGGAACGAAATCTCAGGCCTAACCCCGCGACATACGACCACCCGTTCGTCTGTCTCTAAATCGTACAGGTACTACGTTGCATACGCTAGTGACAAGCAAAAAAAGCTAACAATGAAAATCAGATAGGCACTGAACACGAGGAACTCCAATCTATGCCTGATGCAGTATGTGCACTATAATTAACATCTGTTTGTCCTGCTGCAGCGAGATAGCTGACTTGTCTATCTGGACCACTTGGATACCTACCAATTCTCAACGGACGGATGTACCTAAGTACTTTTGGTGAAAAATACATTGATACAAAGATGGCGTCACTTGATGCATGTTACATGTATATATACGTAGGCATAGGCTAGTTGATTGACCTGATTGGCATTTAGCTTTCTGTCGTGTTGCCCATTTAAACGATTCAGCTTCGGAAAAAAGACGAATAAGATTCTCCAGACAAGGGTGGATCAGTTAGAGCAGACTGAGCATTTGTCGCTTAAGAATGAATACGATGCATGAGCACGAAGAAGGTAAGTATCACATTATGGCTGCTGTCAGGGCCCCAGCGAGCTTAGCCCGTTTGGGCAAACAGGGCACGTTCGGTACGGATGCTCCCTATAAAAACAGTGGCGTTGTCGCTTATTTAAATAGAATCTTCTCCAGTTAATGTATCATCAGCGAAACCATTTCTGATTACTGTAGGGTTTATTGTGTCGTCTTTAATCTTACCTGTTTTGCGTGAAATATATCTACTAAGCGACTTGTTGTAACATACTCTTTCTTAAATACTCTCTCTTATTGTATGTAACGTGTGAGCAAACATGTTTTTTTCATTAATTTATTAGTTTTAGGAGTTTTTTTTATCTTCTATTGAGTGGTTTGACATAATTGTATCGAAATCGTCTTCAGCTAGCGCTTAACAATTAGTGATAGCCGAAATGCCATGTAAGCTCATTGACGCATTCTGAAACTTTCGGAATCTAGTCCTTATGTGTTTTTTTCTATTACCACTGTCTTGACGCATATTGTGTGCAGTCGAATTATATATATATATATAGAAAGCATTTGGGGAAAATATGTTCTTTTTTGTTTTTGTTTGGGTGTACGTTGGATTATTCAAATTATACGATAATTAAACAAAGTTACTTGGCGAAAAAATATGTGTAAAACTCTTGTTAATATTGTTGTAAAATTCATCTCAACGAACAGTCAGCTTTGCAAACAAAGCGTGATCCGCTTACTCAGTCGCGAGGTTTACATTTTCAAGACAATGACATTAACTTTCCTCTGCTAAAAACAGCTCGGAAGTTTGTCTAATTCAATAAATCGCCTATTTAACTCCAAGCAGAAAATGTTATATACTTACGTGTATAAAATTGGTATTTTTTACAGTATCCTTAGTCTTTATACGGTCGACCTACATCTTGGCTACTTACTATCTTGTCTAACCAGCGTTGAAACTTTATGGTAGTAAATCAAAGTAGTATACAGGAGCTACACAACTGAAAAAGTTATAGATGGTTACGGATTTAGTTTCCAGTGACCACGTACATGATTTTCGAACGACTAGCGGCTACACTAGCCGATATAAATAAAAAGCAAGCTAGCAACGATGAATAGGCCACCATGAAACAGATGTTTCACTATGCATATAGGAATACCATATACCACTTATATGTTGAGTCCAGGCTATGTGTAGAACAGTATTGAAAGTAGTCGAACAAATAATACGTAATATAGATCATCTAGCCGAGTAAACGTTTACGGCTACTAGGGTTGTGAGACGGACCTGAAGGTATGATATCTGAAACATTCTCTCTAGGCTTATTGGCCGATTTACTCGAATGGCAGACAAAAAGTAAACAAAAAAACGGTGTTATAAAGTTTTTCTTTCTTACATTAAACCGCCCTTTCCATTGAGGTTCTTCGTAATGAAAATCAAACGTTTATCAATTTAAACTATTGTTTAAAATTGGTTGAGAAAAAATAAAGCTCTTTCTATATTGTTGCTTAATTTAAGTTTAAAGCAACTATATTGATTTTGAGCAGATTTGAGCGTAGAAATTAAATTAGGGGCATATTTTTTTTATCGTATGAAGTGCTCATGTCAATGTACGTTAATAGACGTTTATATTTCGATAGGGCGTGCTGATGTTTAACGTTGCTGTAATAGTACAAATGTATGGTAACAGATTGGGCTATTTATCCTGATGAAGTAAAACTTCAAACGAAAACTTTTGCTAGCCATCTACAGGTCATATGACAGCATGTCGAACTGTAACACAGAGATTCTTGTGTGTCTTGAAAATGGGAACTTCATCGTTGAAGTTTGATACCCTGTGAAAAAAAAAACAATATGTTCGTAGGAAACGGATTCTCAGACTAGTCACGGCTGTATTTTTATTAGCTTCAATAAATTTATTTTAATAACCTCGTGAGTCAATGGTGACGCGATGTCATACATTTTTGCTTATAAGTCGCATAAGATATATATATATATATATATGTATATACTCGCCAGTTGACGGGAACTTTTTAATGCTAACAAAGTTACAATTTATTTTAAATATGCACCATTTGTTATAACGAGATTGGAAAAAAGAATTCGATCCTTCGCAGAATGCCTAACGCTTCCAAGATTCCCCTTTATGCGGGTGCATGAAATACTTTTTTATCTGCTCTATGTATTCCTGATAAAATCTCGTTTTACAAAATAATAATAAGATAGAAATACTGCGATTTTAATTAA
>NW_019211455.1:6353266-6357858 GCF_002443255.2 Varroa destructor
ATATGTTAATGCGTAATTGAGAATGGATATCTGGCTGAAATTTTTTCAGCGATTGACAGGGACGTTCCAGACGAATTTGTTTATTCAGTGCAACAGGCTTCGGGCTCAAACAACAATTCGGGGCTTAAACCGCTCACAAGCTCGCGTCGTCCATCTTTTTACACGCCTTCCTAATAATGACGTTATTACATCGAGATCTGTTAAACTCTCAATCAATCGGGAGCAGTAAACGGATTTATATTTGGGGTCACTCCTTATCCTAAAACATGCCCAGTATCAATTTGCTTGTATGAGCGGGTGCATTATTCGCTGGCAGATCTATGATAAACCACCGTTGGGCGCAGTAGCTATATACGGTATCACAACGGTTTTTATAGCATTCGAAAAATGCCGTTGTAAACGGAGAGGTCCTTCTGAACAAAATGCGTCTGCTTTTGTACGAACGAAGTAGTAGGAACATAGGCATCGGTTCGACACCTAATTTTGTCCACGATGGCGAACTGTCCTACATTTATACGAAATGACAGGGATGTTTCCATTGGTTTCTGCGTACTTGTAGGATGTTTTCTCGTCTCTCAAAAATCGAAGATGTCTGCTGTTAAAGGTGTGACATTGATCGCGTCGCTTTGTTTTATTGTCCTCAGAAATCTTCGGTTTAACGTTGATGGCATAAAGCGTCGTTGTACGTCAGCCGTTAATGAACAATTCGTGAAAGGAAGGTCTAGATACGTAAAAATTTAACTATCAACACGCATGCGCCTTAATTAACTACTGATCCTTTGCGATAGTTGTTTATAGTGTTCTTTCTGTTATGGAAAACCACACTTAATTCTATCTAGGAAGGTTCTTCAATGTTTTCAACAGTACTGTAGTCTGTTGAAATAAATATTGACACGCTAAAGAAGTTCAAACAAGCGATACTTGCTTAATTTCGAAAAACGTATTTTCTAGGTGAACAGCTATGCCCTCCGTAGCAAGCGTACCAAGCTATTATTTTCTTTCGTTCTTTTCTATTATTTATTTCGTTGCTAAACGTTGAAGTTTGTGTAGAGGTACATCAGCTTTGCAGGCGTTAGCTAGAAATGTTTGCGACTGAGTACCAAACACTATTCGTCGACTCAACTGATGGAACTTTATGTGTACAACGAAAATTTCGCTTGATACCCATGTAAAGTTAGCTGAGTGAAGTTACATGATGGCAGCGAAATTATTAAAACTATTTTTCTTTATGGTCACCAGTTTAATAGTGCCCTCATAAAAATGAGACTCTACAACATACATTGTTTAACTGGTCATAGCATCCTAATTGTTCTCTCGTTTTAATGGTAACTGATTGGGAATAATGAATTGGTAACGAAAACAAAGAGAATGTACTGTAAGATGCTGTGGAACGTATAGCAGAAGCACATAGCAGAAGCAATATTGAATTTAATCTAACTTAAAATAATCGATTAAAAATCAGTTTAAAAAAATTGAAGTGTCCAGAATGTTCACACACGGTGTTGCGGAAGAGCAAGAACATCAACGACTATCACCATTTAAGCAGAATTTAGAAAAGTTACAATAAAACGGCCAAAAAACAGCCAAGTCACGAGCTAGACATCGGCAAATAAAATGTCGTCAAATTTCAAAACGTTGTTCGAAAAGTTACATTTCACCAGTGATATATGCCATCGATGAAGATGATTCGGCTTGAAGAGAGATTGTAAATGGTACTTCTCTGGCAATCAATCCGGCAAACGAGATGCACAATTTTCGGAAAGGTTGTGCGGAGCGACGAAGTCAATCATATGGCATAAGTAGTCGATATAATCACACTACGCAGAAACACACACAATATTTACACATTTTTTTGCAGTGTAACTAATAACTAATCTCAGTTATTTGAATGTACTGCAAGAACAGAAGAAAGAAGAACCTTGCGTTTGGCAGGGTTTTGGTGAAGATGACGTTTTACTATTGGCAGGACGGAGCACCTGTACACTATCATCGTTGTAAAAGCCTATCTTGATCAGAATCTTTCAAACAGATGAATCAAACAAAGAGAGCCCATTTCTCAGACCTGACGACAGTTAACTTCTCCTCTGCGGCGATACCTTAAACGTGATGGGGTCAACATCAAGAAACGATGACGCTAGAATATGATCCACGATTGAACAAAAACGCGCCGTAACATCAGCAGCGTACTGACCAGAACCGCAAACCTAGAAGGAAAAGTTACGCTTTTCTTTTTATGTAGCATCTTTTGCAACTTAGACAGTAATGTATACCTTAAAGGACACGCTGTTTGTATACCTATATTTTAAGCACACTTCTTTGTTTGGCCTGTCAACTGAAATATAGATTTTTTTATATAGCCGTAACTGCAAGGATTAATTGTGGCTTTATTGCCATAATCTTGACGTATAACCCATATATATGTAGTTGACAATAAAACATTTCTGTTACCAATAAGCTGTCCAAGTCATTACTCGTTAATGCTATGACAAAGTACCACGACTAGCATCAGATGCAGTAAATTTCATTTCGAACAATCTGAACGTCTACCTTTTTAGTCATCCTTGTTCGTGGTTAAATCGCAAACGAAGGTACGTCGACTTCTTCCCTGCCGGGCACTGTAAGGTATCAGGACATTGAGCCTCTGATTCGTAGCCTTAGAAGATAACTTCCTTTTTATGTGGCTGGCTCCTGTGTCCCGTCTGTTATAACTGCTCCGACCGATTTAAACCAAATACTCTTTCCCGATCGGATCGCTTTGTCCGGAATAAATTCAATATTGATTACTTCTCTGCAACGATATCTGTGAGCGGAGAGATGTTTGGTTTAAAATGAAAGCGGACGAACTATAATTATCGTATTAGCGGCCATCAGAAGAAATACGGTAACGCCTCACTGCGAAAAGATGTGGTGCTCATGATGAATTGTTAGAAAATATACATGAATACAGCGATTGTACTAAAACATTACAATGTAAAATGTAAATATGTAAAAGGCCAAAATGAAATTGTGAAAGCTTATAGAACCGATCCGTGTTGTTCTAGATTCGACTGTAGCTTACTTGGTCTATCATATTGGATGTAATTAAAAAATCTGCAGAATGCTGAAGAGCTAAGAAGAAAACAGCTATTGGTGATTATGTTCAGCTTGAAAGTTCTTCCCAACTATCTGTAGATAATCGAAGTGCTCTACCTCATATATCTGTAGGTAGGTGATGCAACTCTACGAACGAGTGGTGCAAAGAGACAATATGATATATGAACCAATAGACGAGCCAAAATACAGTGCATGGTAAATCCTTAGGTAACGTATCTTTTGTCTGGATAATAAGTTTGTTGGGGCTTTTGAGATGTCCCAGTTTACTACCTAGTGGGTCGCAAAGCAGCACGTGTGCACATCAAATTGAGGGTAATGTATTTGGCTGCTAAAATTAGGGACACATTGTGGTCTAGGTTCGAACCCGGGCATAGACACACGGTTCGTTTTGTGCTGGGAGCCAACCATGGAAATATGTCAAGTCCGATATGCTTCTATTAAATTTTATTAGAAATCGTTTATATGCGCAGATCGAACAAGCCTCCAAAAGAATACATTTACTATGTTAATTGTGCGCCGGCCTGTGACACACTGTACTAGTGGTATTTTAACAACACAAATCGCGAACTTCATCTTGAAAGTACTTGTCTGTTGCTCATTGTGCCGACGCCGAGATTGCATCTGAGCTTGACGTGGTCTGACGACATTGTCATCGCAGTCTCCGTGTTAAAATATCGAGTGCTTGAACTGCAACTTATATTAACCAGAAAGCCTCACTTGACATTCTAGAGAACTAGATGAGTCAAAATGGGTGAGGTAGGATAGTTAACCTAGCTTTTCAATGAGGTCATCAAGGATTTTGGAAAGAGAAAAAAAAGTATTGTTGCACCAAATACTTGTTTAGCTTTATTTCAGTTGTTTACGTTAAACACAGCGGGACACACACAATGGATCCGAGTGCTTCACACACGTTATGTTAACAAACTTACGATTTGTTAGAGGCATAAAGGCTGTTGTCGGCATGGCGACTTTTCATTGTATACCGCGCAAAGTACAGACTAATTGATCCGCTTGTAGCAAATTTGCTACAAACAAATCAATTAGTTTGATAATAATAATAATAATAGATGCCGATTATTAAAGAACTTATATTAATGTATTTTAAAAAATACCAAATGGGATTGAAGTAACTGCTACTCAGATTATAGCACCCGTAACATCTTATTATGTGATACTTCCTGTCTTGTTTGTACTGCCGCCTTCAAGTAACTTTTGTATACTCAATATAGTAGACACTGGCCAGGATATCCCCGATTTGAAGTTCTACTTCTATAATAGGCAAATTATTGAAATTGACTCAGTCTGTAACTGTGCTCCACTCAACCCCGTTAGTGGACTAATGGGAATATAATAAGCTTAGGAAACTTATACAAACGTTTGAGTGAAGTTTTTTATTGATTGCCAATTTGTTGATATGTTTTGAAGGAACTGGAGCGAAAAAATGACAGGATTTTTTTGCGTAAAATTTTAATTAAATTAAAAAAAAATTAATTATATAT
>NW_019211455.1:6357958-6432987 GCF_002443255.2 Varroa destructor
ATATAAGCTTTTAGCTACCGTATCCGAACAAGAAGAAGTGCTTGCGGATGTTGATGGCAAGGAAGGCGACGCCTCCATACCGAACGTTGCAACGATCGAACCAACTGTCTTGATTGTTACATTATTTCAACAGGGGATAGTAGCAAACATTTGCTAGTTTTAATAAATGATGATACGTTCGTACGGGTATATATATCAAAACAGTTTCCCTTCAGCTGTGTAAGTTCGTTTTTACAAATTTTCACTTATTAAAGGAAACATGTTACTTAGTTAGTATGAAATCAGCCATGGAAGCTATTTACTTATATCGTTGCAACTATAACTATAGAACACATGTATAAACAGAAGGCGTTAATAAGCAAGTTGAAAACCATTAGACACCATTACGATCATTACTACAATTTATCTCATTTTATGTGTAGGTAGTATATGTATGTATGTATTTAAGCAGAAATAAATTTACCTGTTCCTTCTTTTTGTTGACAATATATATATATATATATATATATATATATAGATATATAGATATATATATTTACTTACTTTACAAGTTAGGCGGCAACAGTAACATAGGGCGGCCGACTGTAATCGGCCTACGCGACCGGCCGAGTTGTTGCGTCCAACGCAACTTCATGAAGCAGACCAAGACGGGGTTGACAAAGCTAATCGAATTGTTACTTATTAATTGATTTTTGCTTACGGTTGATATCAAAAGAAACTGAAGTCATTACATCAAAACCAAATCAGAATACTTCTATACAGGACGAAAGAAGAAACAAAACAAAGGAAGGCGACGTTAACGCAGAGAAATCTATCAAGCGGCATTTGCCACCGTAGACAAATGATCCTGAAAGGGGTAATATAGTTGAATCAATATCAAGGTGAACTGGCTAGAAAGGAAAGACCCTATTCTGCTCTAGCACACATAAATAGCGAATATTTATTATGTTCAATGATCCCGTCTGCTTCTTCAATCTCTGATACACGCACACACACACACACACACACACACACACACACACACACACACACACACACACACGCACACATGGACACGGGTACCCACAAGAGCACACGTGTACATGAATGCCGACACACATAGACTCAGGAAAGCCAGCTCATAGGAAACCCATGTGAAACAGATCGTCGACCAGGCGGGCGTGGCGCCGACTCCAAGCGCCGCGTGTAGTGTCGGATAAAACTAAATCAAACGCACTATGAGCTACTGTTTTCAAAAGCTCTCTCTCCATTTATATTCGTGTTATTTTCAAGACTGCGTTACGTTTTTAAACGTCCAGACAACAGTCAATCATACGTTTATGGAATTGCCGCATCCATGCTCATCATCACATGGTTTCGGATGGCATACGTTATCCTTTCGGCAATAATGGAAGGCGTCCACTGCGATAGTGATATCATACTCGGTTTGTACTTTGTATCTGCATTTGTGCTTAGCTAAAAAAAATTACGATGCACCTAGAAGTAGACCCCGATCTTAATTATATGACAAGTATTATATTGAAGATTAGTTATACTTATGAAGATGGGCCTAACCGGAGACCTGCACAATCCATCGATTCAAAAAGGACTTGGTACGTCAATGTAAGTGTCATCATGAAGTTTAAATCTTGTTAAGAGTATTAGACTTACAATCAGCGTGTCCTATAGAATCAATGTAACTGATTTTGGTTTCCGGCTTTTAAGAGCTTCATTACCTGAGTACGACTTTGGGAACTTTCCTAAACGACTTTATAGTCTTGTGATCTCCGTCCCACAGAGCTCAGGCGGGATACTTATGGGGTAGTCTAGTCAAACTACGTTTGCGACTACAAAGCAGGCTGTCCATTTAATGTATATGCTAAACTGAATGATGTCGTCCAGATTCATTCATCGATGTTAAGGAATATTTTGAATTAAAAAGTTATAATGTCCCTGCAGCAATATCACTATCCGTTGGCCACGCTAAGGGACTAAACTCGAAACCTTTTTCTCACCGGCCGAGGGCCCATATACGGTAGTCCCTATGAGAGACTTGCGCATGTACAGAAAAGACGAAAAAGAGGTAAACGTTAATTGAAAAGATGACAGAATGTCATCGTTCATCCCACTGCATTAGACCACCTCTTATCTCATGATTGTTTATCCAGAGCTTATCAGAACACCACCTCGTTGATTTTCTATCCGAAGGCAATTGTTTATGGTACCGCTTTCACGTCATTGTTGAACCGTTGAACGCTGAATCGTTTTGTTAAATGATGGGCCGCTTCTTCACAACCCAGCTAGAAAAGATATTATTCGCTGTGGCTATCAAATAATTTCTATTGTCTTTAATTGTTCAATAGTTGCCTATCAGACACTATCAAATTTTCACTTTGGGCAAATGAAGCTAAACAAACAGCTTGTCTTCAAACCCATGTCGTCCAATTAATGGGCACGAGCTGCATGCATTCTATCCATTGCGTCTATCTAACCATTAATTCACACACGTCACCGGCCAACAGACAACGAATTCGTTCGATCCTTTTTTTTGGCGTCGATGATGACGGTGCCGCCGCCGCTACTGCTGATGATGATGATCGTGGATTTTTCTCCCACTTTTCTGAGAAAAGCTGTCATTAACCGAGCGGCCTAAAGTGTGAGCGCGCCCCACGTCAGTACTACGTGTTTGTGTGGGTGGTCGGTCCAACGTACGATGGTCGATCGCGTCGAAAGTTCAACAGAGAGACACAAAATGAAAACATGTCATAAACTATACGTTCTTTATGTCTGCGGCGGGCGCGACTGACCAGCCGGCTGCTAACGGATCACCATGAGTATTCGATCCTCTGCGTGGGTAAAAACTCCGAACCGATAGGAAATAGCTGGTGGAGGTCGCAAAAACAGGCACCGAGCGTCGGCGGACGAATGGAACGGAGGCTATGCTGAAGGCCGTAGGGTGTCGAGGTGGGAGGGGGGGCGCTGCGCCGTCGGCGGGCAAAAACAAAGCAGGCGAAAAAATGCCAGCGCCGACAATATCAGAGTAACAAGGATAGCAGCAACGGCGATAATGTTTGTATGGGAATTATGCGAATAATAAATATTCAGTAATCAGTGGGGAAAGCCGCGGGGGCGAAGAGATAGAACAAGGATAAAGAGGATAAGAAAGGAGAGAAATCACCGGTAGTCACCGTCAAGAGTATGCTTTTTACGCCGCGATAAATTTCCGCTTCGTTCAATTGCTAGTCCGTTCTTTGGCCACCTCAGTGCCTGCTGCTGCGGCGGCGGCTGTGATCGCTAACGTCTCGTTGCCGTACGCGTCTTTTTCAGCTCCTCGAAAGCGTGACTGTGCTTAAGTCCCGATGGGAAAAAAACGTATGACCCTTATGCGCTTAGTAGCAACCGTCACCATCGCCACCAGTTTTACTTTCGTACAGACACGTGCACTGCTGCACAAACAAGTTTACAGTCTATCTGTTTAGCTCGACATTACGTAAAAGAAATATCAGAGCACAAAAGCCTGTTCGCTAATCTGGCATAATATATAATAAATGGCAACATCCCAGAGGAGGGTACAATCGCTGCCATGAATATGATACGAGACTAGCTGAACGGCATAATTCGTGCCAAAACACGACTCATAGACACAATTAAGCTTGAATTTGTACGACTTTTCCAAGCAATAAACGTTTTATCTTCCTCTCGACTAACACTATGCACAACCAGATTCTTGCGAAGTCTAGCGCATTCACTGGCCCCTTTTACGATCTGGGGAAGCCAGCGGTGATTCGATCCGAGGTTATCCGCTTGTGAGATTTTCTTCTAGACCCAATACATAAAGGGCAGTCACCGGTTATTTACAAACAGTGAGCATTGGGTTTGAGGGGATACAATTAAGCCAGTTAGCTTATTTTTATTGATGATTTGACTCTATGTGAGCTGAAAATAACCAATATCTATTCGCAGTCAGCGATCTCCACACACACGATCTGATTCCAGCGGCTTTGACTGCTATTTTCACCTATGCTTACCTGTATTGTCGCTGCGATGCTCATATGTACAATAATACGTAGGTTCTCTTCAAGTGGGAGCAGTTGTAGTGGACGTCTTTGACATTCAGCAGTGGACAAACAGCCATCCCAAGCCTGAGTAGTCAGCAAGATCCGTCAAGTTATGACGGTCGTGCTCGACAAAATGTCCCTGTCATGGGAGCGACATCTATCGAAAGCCAGTATGTATCCCCATTGAGTAGCGTTTACCCTATCATCATTAGCGTCGTCACGATCTGATGCCGCTAGCAAGCACACAGTACGGGGACGGGGCTTCGGTCTTCGCGGGCTCTACCTTTCTCGTTTCGGGCCGCTTGCTACACTCGCGTTCTACGACGCAGCTTTCGTCAAACTGTAAAGTGTAAGAACATCAGATAGTTGTTGTTGTTGTTGTTGTTATCAGAATAAAAGTGGCTTCATAAGTTGTTCTTCAAAAATGGCCACAGCAACGAAGTGCGGTGGAAGCATTGATTATGCTTCTTGTACGTGCCTTTTGCGTTTACGTTGTAGTGCCGCTGCTGCTGGCACGGCCGCCGGTGGTTCTGTCGCCGTTGTTGCGGCTGTCGTCATTGCCGATGGAGCACTGAAAGGGGGGCGGTTCTAACGTCATCGACGCATCGCTATCTATCCGCTGTTGGACTTTGATTTTTTTCTCCACTTCGTTGAGGACTCATGTGTACTGATGATGATGATGATGCATCAAGGTACGAGAATATGTATGTTCGATATAGCTGCTACTAGCTACAAATGTCGACGGTGTATTATTGTTGTTGTTGGCCGTACAAAGTTGTTGTGATAAAGGGGAAGGTTTGGCGAGAGGCGTGAGAACAATTGCCGGATCGTGTACTGCCTTCCCTGCTTCGGAGGTAAACGTTGCTATATCAACAGGGCCTGCATCACGTGTATGCGCATAGTTACGTATTGGCGGGTCAGCTCATCAAGAAGGACATCGCTTTTTTTTTTCTTATTTTATATTACCGCCTGTAAGGCCGCCTGTATGGCCGCCTGTATGGCGATCGAACCTGATAGGTTGATCTCTTAAAGGGGGAGAGAAAAAGAATACTAAATTCTTGATAATAAGTGACCGCAAGTGAATATTTTAGTATTTTTCGTTTGGTATGAACTGGTATCGACACGTCTGCGTTACCAGCAGTCTGATATTGTTTATAATTAGCAGACCTTTTGAAGACTAAAAATGTATTAAATAAAAAGGCACTTAATCTGTACGCCTACGTTCAAAAATACTGGTTTAATAATAATAATAACTGCCGCCAGATTCAACTATACCGATAAGCTAGTCATATATGTAGACAAAAATGCCTATGATGCGACGGCTTAAGCGGTGCTCTATAGGAAATAAAGCGATCAAAAACAAATCAATATAGTAGCGAGAGATGAACCGAATAACTTTCACGACGTTATACTGCTTACCTAACTAACTGCTAACTTGACAACGCTGTTTCGGGTCAATACGACCATAATAATCAGTCATGCCACCTTTGTAAGCGCAACATAGCGATGATAAGCGCCAGAAACACACTTTTTATGGTAAAAAGTTACATTTTTCCGAAAATAGAAACTAGTGAAAATTATGTGGCATCGTCGCAGTGCCTTGGTTGATTTAGGGGCATCAGCCTTTCTTTGAGTACGCTGTAAATCACTGCTGGTTTGTATATACATCTATCTGTATGTGTTAATGGCATTGTACGATTGACAAATACGACCGTTTACTAATTATCGTAGACTCAAGAACGCCCTGCTGCTCATTATATCTCGCGACTCTATCCTTTCAACATTAGATGATTTTTTTTTTTTTTTTTTTTTTTTCGTATTTTTCCTCATCATTCACACTGTCATAAAAGTGCTCCTATATTGAAGATTGATTTGCGACTACGATTTTTGTTAGTGCTGTTATTTTCTCTCATAAGACATTCTGAGTATTTTTAACGAACGACTAGAGGTCTCTGCGCTTTGTTTTTGTTGTACCAAATTTTCACCAGAATAAATATTAATAGAGCTATCCCTATGATGGAGGACGAGTAGCGTATTTGCCTGTTATATTTAAGGACGCGTGAGGTAGAATAGGTTCGAAATCAAATGTGGGCACAGTAAATGTTGTGCTGGACTTAAAACTCTAAACATTTAAGATAATGAAGATGTACATTAGATTCACGGCTATATATATATATACACACATGATAGATACTTCTGCATGTTTCCATATGTACATGTTCAGGCTTGTGCGTAAAACTCTAACCTTCTATAATCAATACGAAGAGCAACACAAGCTCAGTATCGACCTTGTTTTTTTGAATACATTTTTTTTTTAAAGTTGTATAATATATCAGCAATATGCAATATGTTTTTGTTCTTTTAGCTCGGATCTGACAAAGTTAGACCTACACTTCAGTTATGGCTATAGTATAAAATTTTATAATCTGGTATCAAAGAGCTGACCGCCCATAGATCGACATAAATGGCTTGATTGTTTTGTTGTAGTGAAACGGTATCTGCTGCTCTCGTGAACCCATCACATCACCAATACGGCAATAATATTGGAGGTTCGACACCTTCAATAGGTCAAAGGATCCGACGTTTCTATCTAGAGTTTTGATATCAGTAGCATTACTTTCCCTTTTATGGCTAAACTATTTCAAATAGACGGCAAGAAAAAGTTTTCTAATCCTTTTCACCTGCTTACATGTTTCAATTTCAGTTTCTCTTTTTTTTTTGTCGTGGTCGACTTTTCGTCTCTCCAGGTAGGGTATCTCACAGGATACAATCTTCGTCGTTGCCGGCCTTTAGAAACCTTTTCCTTTTTCGACAGCTACCTAGCACTCGGAGTACTCCAATCACCGTTCGTCCTTATGCCCCGTTGAAAAGCAATTATTTTTCTTTCCTCAACTTAGCTAACTTCGTATTTTAATAGCTTTTAGCTTCCCTGTATTGATAATGCTAACGGGTTTACTGTGATTGTTCTTTCTGTTGTTGTTATGGTACGTGGCTGGACGGCGTGGTCTTTTTAGAGTTGCTTGGGATTGCCGTTCATCTTTCCGTATATCTGCATTCACGTAACTCGTCCTTTGACATCGTTACGATACGTTTTTGATTCTAGGAGCACTAGGAAAATTAAAATCTCTGTCTCTCTTTATAGTTAGTTTTGTCCTACAATTGTAATTATTTTGTCATTCTCCTATCAGTCATACAACTCCGGGACCTTTTAGGTTTCGTTGTCACTCTTCCGTTTCCATTACGGTTAGAACAAGCGCGTCCTTCGATGTCATACTTGTACGCCATTGCTAGTTTCGTTAGTAGAATTTTACTTTTTCAATTACTCTCTTTCTATTAGCCTATGGTCACACCCTCAGCTTTTTTGTTTCTGCATTTTACTTAGTAAACGTGCAAAGCTTAGCCGCAAAGTTGGCCTGTTTAGGTCCTGTTGTGTTTTTCATGGTTTTGACAATGTCGCTTCCCATTCATTTCTCTGTCGCCGTCGTCATCATCAGTCCGTTTGCCGCCTCGCATTCGATGCCAATGTCCTTGTAAGTCAGTTTGTATGTCTCTGTGTTTATGTGTTCGAATGCGCGTTCGTCCCATAAGCGGTGACGTTGGCTTTTCTCTTTTGGTAATGCTAGTTGTAGTAGGGGTAGCAGTGATGGCCGAAGTACGTAATAGGCAATCGCCTACCTGCGCTGCATCGGGGCGCGTTGTGATGACCGATGGGTTCACACCCAACTTTTACGTTTTTGCGGCTCTGCTCGCTCTCTAGCTTGTCTACATCGTCATCCCTTTAATCGTCCTACGTAGAACGTGTAATAACTAACAGTTGCGCTGTGTAGAAATACCTGTATTTGCAGCCAGATGTAGCGAAGTATCGTGGCAACTAACTAGCTGTCGGGTCTTTGTATCCCGGACAGAGCACGCGGCAAGCTCTATTCGAACCCAAGCGCGCCCCAGCCGATTCCAAAGAACACATATTTTCTTAGCTCTATTCAACTGCTTGTTATGTATTGGCATGGCCGCTTAACGGGTGAGTGCGGCTACGGTTGAGCTCGCCATCTAGTAGCTCGCGTCTGTGCGTGGCATATATATTATGCTGTCGGGGGTGGTGATCGAAACGGTAGACACGGCCGTTGCCGTCACTGCTGTTGTACTTACGGTGAACAGCTCGTAAGAACTGTGATAAAATGGTCCATTCACTTACTCAAAACGTTTGCCTTTTCCCTTACCCTGCAAGCTTTCGACAAGCCGTTCATTGTTTACCCGGACTCCTCTCAGTGGCTGAATCAGCGAAATTGCTTGTTGATCTAATTTGGCGCTTTCAGACTGTTATTCTATCCGATGGCCTGCTTCATACCTTGGCAGGTCGTCGCCTGAGTCGCCTAGGTTGGTAGATCTATTCTGTTTAGCAGGGTACTACGACTGTGGAAACGAGGCGTCACGCGGATCGTCGTCTATCACACGCAACCCGCGGTGTCGAATCCTCGTTCGTTGTCGTAGGTCGACCGGTTTGCTTGCTTGCCTGCCTGCCTGTTGACATTTGCCTAATGTCAAGCGAACGAGGGACAAGAGATGGGGGTGAGTGGTGAACATACGGGCGGGTGAGCGGGCGCGGCGGTACTCGTAGATATAACAAATATATTTCGTCTTCGCCCTCGTCATTTTCGCCGTGGCGGATTCGCAAATCACTGTGTTGTTCGAACGCTGCCAATGCCAGTCAGGATGGTAATGTTCAGCTGTTGGATGATAGCGGTATAACGTTAACGTGAGAGATTGGTAGAATCGTGTCTGATGACATTGTTTGTGGGTAGAGAAGTAAGCTCTTTGGGACGGTTCGCCAATCCTACCGCCGTTCCTATCCTACCACCTTCAACCGCTAAGAGATGTCATGGTGCACGCCCTAGAGCGAATAGGTGGGTCGAAGCCTGTTACGATTACGCCGAAAGCCAAGAGAAACGAGCGGGGCAAAACGCTCACTGCAGTATAAAGTATTGCGCTGTGTTTGGTTGTTGGTTGGCTAGCGGTGCATGTGTGATTTCAGCCATCAGCGATCAGGCCAATAAGCGATCGCCGGCGTCAGGTCGACACACAGCTGTAACTTGTCACATAGCCACCCCGTAGGTCCGTACCGAAATGAGTCTCCGCCCTAGCAGTTATCGCCTCGCTTCGCTCCGTCTGCATGCGAGCTTTCTCCGTTCAACGTTCAGGACCGCAATGGCTGTGGCGGCGAAGAATTAGGCTATACGTCAAGCTGTCGCATTTCCTTCGATCATATCTTGCCTCGACGAGATTTACAATGTGGCAGCAAAAACAAAAATTCTTCAAATTCTGCGCGACTCAGTGATGACGACGACGACGTCGCGGACGTCAGCAGCCATAGCAACAGTAGCGCTGGTCTGTGACGGTTGTTCGGATTGTCTACTGCAGTTAGTTTTAGTCAAGAGCTGCCAACTCGTGGACGAGGTACTGTAGTTACTCTGTTGTCTAACGGCGTTACTGCATAATACTTGTGCTGTTGCTTTCCCATGCCTGTCTAGAGAAGCCAGTCTATTGCGAAGTCAGGCGACGTCTCAGCTGGAGTCCGTCCTCGTACTTTTCTGCTCGTTCATCGTTCAGCTTTCTTGTTACTCACACTCACTCACTCACTAGTTACCTAGCTGCACTGTCGCTCAAAAACAATCCTGGCTTGCCAGCAACTATAACCGAGTTGTGGCCCGCGTTAAACAGACGTCTTTACGGTCCGAGTGAAAAACAGGCGAGAGAAAAAGATATCACCTTGAAGACACGAGTACTAAACAAGAATATGTCCTTCCTCTCTACGTAGAATACGTACGCATGAAGGAAGATTCGCAGTACGCGCACGGTAAGCATTGAGGCCCCACTGCGGGTGCAATATCACCCAGTCGTTGCCGCTGCTTTGTCTGTCTGTCTGTCTGTCGGTATTTGACACTCTTACGACCTCGTACGTTTCCAGGAACGACAAGAGAAGATTCAGTCTGTGGCCAGTTACTGCTGTTGGGCTCTGAGCGGAATTCAAGATTCAATCCAAATAGCGCTGCCAGTCGACGAAGGATATGTAAACACCGCGGCAAATCTCTCTCTCTCTCTCTCTCTCTCGGGGCTGATCTAGACAAGAGGTACCGATAGTTTAACATATCGCTTCTCGTTGGATGTGATGCTGCTGCTGCTGCTTCTGTAGCTGTAGCTCTAGTACTGTGTTGTGCTGTTGTCGTTGAGCTTCTGCTTGAACTTCAACGAGCAATCGCTCAGGTCCAACAAGAAACTAAGGTATCAGGCACACATATCACCAGCTTCAGCTGCCTGCAATTACGACCGCCGACGAGTCATCAGCCGCATCGACTGCTCGTAGTCGCATATGCGCCTTCAGACAGAAACACGAGAAGGTTTGTGCTTCGACTCTTCACTTAGTTTAGCTGAAGTGTTAGCTTTTCGGATAATCCCTAATAGTTGTTGGCGCGCCAATCACAATGCAAAGACAATGCCGCCGTCAACCCGACAGACGAATCGTTGGAATAATTCTCGAATTATATATATATATATATATATATATATATATATATATATATATATATATATATATATATATATTGTGCTGTCTTTTTCAGCTCCCCAAAGCCAACTGTAAATCCCTCAGATTTGACTCAGCAACTCGTAGGGAAAAGAAAGATCCGGGAATCTCTCGCCGACCCTTGAAACAGATGGTTGGATATTGGAAGCTGTGGTCCAACTCTGTTCTGAAATTGCGCGTTTTTTCAGACTCCGTCGGTTGAACGAAGCCTGCTTGACTAAAGGATACGCGTCATCCAACAACAAAATTGACGATGACAAAACTGGCAGAGTGAAAAAAACGCTGATTAGCCGGGGCACACAACAACGAATTCGAGTCGAAATCCGACAGGTAATGCTGTGTGTACTGCCTCAAGACAATGGAGGAGAGAATACGGTTTCCTCCGTCTCTGGGATAATCTCTGGTTGGTAATTAGCAATAGCAGGGGAGAAAGCGGGCTGGCAGTCGAATCGACATGGCAGAGTTCGCAAGTAGGCCGACATACTGCTGCGGGTATATTCAGCTTAGCTTTGGCGTTGTTATTTGTTATTCGATAAGATGTTCGCAGGGAAGAGCTTTTCGGAAGCAGCCCATCAACACGAGCCGTCAATCCCACGTTCGATCCTCTTTTCCCCCCTGCCTCTCTGTGCATGTGTCTGACGCTCGTCGCGTCAGCTTCTATCGTAACTAGCTCTAGCTGCTGGTCAAATCAGATCGGTTTCAAGACGTGTTCCACAGATGCTGAAAGTTGCTATTCCTGCTAGAAGAAATGTCGTCATTACCATAAATTTTCTCTCGATGGCTTCTGCGTGCAATGCTATGATTGAAAGCGACAACGATGGTACATCGAGGTTTTCGCACAACTTCTGCTTCTGCGGCGACAGTAGCAGCTGTGATCTTCTCGATCGACGCGTCCAGCGATGTCGATAGAATTTGTCGTTCAATGCGTTAACAACGGTCCAAGAGTCTTTGGCAGCTTCGAAATGTTTAAAAAAAACTATATGGAATACAAGCACCCTATACAGTGGTATTTGGGCCTATGAATCGAGTGTGGCCAAGTGCAGTGAATCTTGACATGATGGTAATTTCTGTATGGCAACAGACGGTCTTGTAATACGCGATCTTCCTTCCCCTCTCACCCTTGTTCTCTTCTTCTCTAACTTCAACATATATCATATATCTGTGCCGAACATTTGAATGACACGTTTACCTATGAAACATCATTATACTTGCGCCTTTGATACAATAGAGATCACAAAAGATGTTTTTTTCGAAGCACAGTATCTACTGCGGCTGGCTGCCACAACACAACGTCTCACCGTCGTAATGATCGTTAGCATAATATCGACTAAACGAGTGCTGCAATGGTTTCCGTTTAAACTGAACGCTGCGGTAAATATGAGACGACTCAGAGGAAGGATTTTACAAGCCGATTGTGCACACTTGTTCTCCGGTCGTTCATCGTAGACGTATACGTATAGTGAACTATTCGCTAAATCAATGGTGATTTCCTTGCGGGGCCCAAGCCGAGCAAGGCCGAGCCCTCCCTTGACATCACAGTTCATATTTCTTTTTACTTCATCAAGGCGGCGACTTCACTCCGCCTTTGCCCGCCTTTATTTCGGTCACCGGTGCGATGTGGCGTTCATTAAGAGGAAACTGGGGGAAATACTGGCTGCGAAACGTCACGATAGTGAAACAGTCGCCTGCCTAGTCGGATTAGGGCCGGGCAAATACCCGAGGCCCGAAACAGGGCTGTTTAGCGTCCGGTACGTCTCTACGAGATGAGGCGGCCTGGTAGACGCTTGGCCTTTGGCTCTTCTTGAACCTCAACTAAAAGCTCTACTTGGCGTCTGGTCGGATTGATAGCAGAACAGGCGTCCTGTCTCTAAAAGAAGGTTACAATGAACTTCGATTGGTAGGGAGTTGCGGATTCCCAATTGGGCGGGAATTTTGGTAAAAAAAAAACGATCTTTTTTAGCATCTTCGCGTCTACCACGTATCGGTAAGTTACGCACGTCGCCGGAGAAAGGGAAAGACTATGGCTATATGATGGTAGGGGCAGTCGTGGGGCGGACAGCACAAGCGACAGTTTACGAGTATAGGACGCTTTTTGGCACGAGGAAGTAACGTACCACATAGCATACAGATACACTCGAGCATATATACAGACAGACAGACAGATATCGTCAGCATTATATACCTACAGAGTCAGAAAGTCATCTGACAGCCTGTCTTACAGAGTGAGTATACACACCCCTTTGAGGCGCCTTAATTGTCCACTACGCTGGTGCGCTAGGATCCCCGGACTCCTTTTACGATACGTCTATGGCCTTCCCGACCCGCGTTTGTTACGTTCCAAGCTTTCGTCTTTTTGCCTTCTTCGTTACTCTTTATAGCTGATGTTTATGTCTCCTCCGCTGTGTCCCACGACAGACGACGAATCGAGCGGCCAACACCGTTCATTACCAGATTTAGGGCTGGAGCATTCAGCCCGACTTAAGGGCGCATTATCGATCTGGCGCGGTTAGAAACAAAGACGTCGCTTATAACACAGCTGGGAAGACATTACCTCCAACTGAAAATCTAGCAACAGCAGCGATCTTACGAGTGACCGGTAGCGGATCGAACAAGTCCTGCCTTCTTTTTTTTTTGTCTATAAATTCGTAAAGGCACGTGTCTGTATTATATATGGTATCGTAATCTCATCAAGGGGCATATACAGAAGCCAATGGTATGGGCGTTGATCCGAAGCGCATAGAAACAGAAAAAGAGAAAGATAGAGACGTTCATGCCTCATCCTTATATCTACTCGTTATAGAAACGCTACAAGTTGTTTGTGGGATTACGAATCCAAGATAGCTTGCTAGAATTATTGGATAAAGTACATTCAAGACCCACTCTTTTTTTTGCCATTTTTCATCTAAGGCTTCAACGAAGCCAGTTATCCTGGTTGTGCTTTCAGTTTGGCCACAAGTGAAGTAAACAACAATGCTATATTCCAGCATCTTATACATTGAAGGGGTTTAGACTTAGGAGAACTTCCCATCAAACTTGCAGATGTACATTATTTTTTGGTTTCATTCTCATGAGCTTAAGGCTTAGTGGGACACGCATCCTGCCCTTAAAGCGTGTATTATCAGAGACTTTAGAATAATCCTAAGTGTATTTTGTTTGCAGCCTCATGCGTAATATTGCAGAAAAAAAAAAAGCCGTATTCGCTACTCGGAACAGTCAATGTCGTTGAACTCGACGTACGTTAGTTTATACAAATGATGAGACTATGCTACAAGCGCAAATTAAGCCAAATTACGACAATATTAACATATACGTTTACCAATAGTATCTAATAATAACTTGTTGAACTTGAGACTAAGCATGCATAACTTGTGTGTAAACTCTTCAGTTAGTATCATAAAACGTTGTTGGCTGATTGTGTCCCTTCCAGAGACCTCCTTCAAGCTATGCAAAACTATATATTCATAAAAATAGAACAAAACAAATTAAGTTAAATAGTATTAATGTAATTTTCTTCTAACGTTTAATAACAATGCTTAAAAATCAACTGCGGCCTTTTACAATTAATCCGACATGCAAATAGTGTTAATTAAAGCGTGAACTTTTTGGAAAATGATTATGAGTTATCTCAATGGTCCTTTATTCCATCTACATCTAAATAAGATACTGCTACGGAGTATCTACTACAGTTGTAAGAGTCTGTCACGGATTGTGGAGGGCAAGCTTCCAATATGTGTAGCGATGCTTTGGCAACACGGACGATCTTCGCCGGTAACTCAAAGAGCCGGTGGATAATTAAGCACATTCGTTATAGGACTATTATAAGTATAACATCTGGACGACATCATAGTTAATTTTTCACTATATTTTGTATTATTCAACTTATCTTTCAATTCAATTTTCAAGTTCAACAGCGTACCTAAGTATTGCATCTTGCACAATACCCTTTGCAAAGCGTATAGGACAAGTTTTTCCTTCACGCAACATTTAATAATGATCCGCATATCTGAGAATTTCGAAGTTAATTTAATTCACCATTGAAGTGAAGCTTCGCAAAAATCTTTCTTCAAATCTTCACGGAACTCTAGCGTTGCCACGACGCATAACGGTTCTAACCATCGCCATCCTCGCAGCGCTTGGCGAAGTCCTCGTCAGTTTACCCCTTCGGAAACTATGCGGCTGACTCATGGCTTTTCATAAATACTGTTAGTCACCCTTATTTATTTTGGGAGCCGGCTGCAAGATCGATCACAAGAGTCAGACCTGATATTGCATTCATTTACTAGCGCTTGTTATCTTTCAACAATGATTTTCATTCATTCACCCCTTCGCCCCGTCTCCGCTAGAAACGATCGTTCATTTGACATCCGGCTGAGGAAATCCCAGCACTGCAAATGCCGTCAGATCAATTATCAATACCTTTACATGATTTTTATTGGTGACGTTTCTTCAGTGTCATTTCGTATCCGTTATGTAATTTTGCGACAGTATGCCTATTGCTGAAACGCGGCAAAAACCGCGTCACGGATAAATGTTGTTTTGTTTTTTTTACTTTTTTATTAATAATTGCTAGATCACTCTCTTAAACGGAACGTTTTTTGTCTAGAAACAAGATTGGTTTATCGGAGCCACGAGGTACAAGTGGCGTAAGTACTTAAAATAACATCGTTTTATTGAATTGAGACATTAAAGTGAGCTTAAGTGTCTTCTTTCAAAGTGAGTGCCTTTGAGTGTTCTTAAGTTCCGAACACTTCTACGCAATACAACTTGATTATGGTAATAATGATTACTAATTTAAGCCACGATTGTTTGCCCACCAAACAGCGTGTCTAAGATTAAGCTCACTGGTGTTCAGCAGGCTTTATAAAATCCTTTTATTGATTAGGGTCTGTAACCACGTATGGCCTTACTGATAGGACGTTCTAACAGAATTTTGCCTGATTGAAACAAGAAAACAAACGGACACGCCCCATAAACGAATACGCCACGGTGAAACGAACGTGAATCGCAATAGGGGCTGCCGCACGGGCATGTAACAAGTATTAGCACGGATAGTAGTAGCACCAGTTGAATTGACAACTGGTAAGCACATGTTATACTGCAGTAGGTTCTCTTCGTCCGTTAAAATAAATAAAATTACCTTAACTAAATAATATCAATAACAATAAGAAATATAAATACATATAATAGAAATTTAATGTCTTCGTGCGTAGTGCTCTGCGCCATGATAGCGGCTAAGATACTGCTAACAGCTAGAGGCTATGAAAGGGGTTTGGGGAAGACAAGATCCCAGCTTGACTTCAGCACTGGACGGCAATGGAAATTATGCAATAAACAGTAGACACACGTTCGCACACACGTACGAAATAAAAAAATTCTAACCGTCAACGCAGGTAATAGTACAAGCGGCAGATTTTTTTCGGCGCGATAACGTTAGACAGACAAAATACAGACCTACGAACAAAGCACGACGACCGACATTCATCTTTGATCCATTTGCTACAACAACTCTGCATATATATACGCTCCATTAACAAGGGGGACGGGGGGGTTGAATCGCGTTGACTTTCTCACGGAACGCAGCTTGTCGAAGTCTGTGCTGTGGGGCGCTGCATCGTATCGTCACCTAAACGAAATCTATAGTAGATATTGCAAGTCCATTGTGCGAACGTGGCTGAAATCGTCTAGCAATGCTCGAAACAATAATATAAATACGTTATAACGGCATCATGTGGGCGAGATAAGGATATGTTATGCTGATTTGTTGCGTTATCGACTAATAAACGTATTGTCGTATGATTATTAAGTCTGATAATGGTTTTTTTAAATGCGACTTAACTGACTGTGCTTCGTTGGGCTGCATCATGACTATGACCTTGTTTGGACGACGGCTAGCTACAATATGCTCAAATTTGCTGATTTTGAGAAAGCGCCCCTACTCGGCCATGTTAGCTTAAGCTTCATATCAAGCAATCCTTTTTCGGGTTTTCACACTAGGCCAAATCGTGAAAGATCCGTTACAGCCAATTCGACTGCGCAGGCCAAGTTTCAATCCGGTGTCCTTCTGGCATCATTTTTAGGAGTATTTGAGGTAACCTAATGACTTCGCTAACTATCGCTAGGTAGGCTAGAAGAAAAAGCAACAGGACAGATTTTGACGACGGCGTGATTTGCTTGCAGATCGTTTCGTTCTCGTAAATTCTGCAAACGTGGGTATAGATGATTACATAACGTCTACTCATTTATCGAATAGTTTATTATAACGGAATGGTTATCTTATAAATCTATCACATCTACAAGCGGTCTTTTGCTGTCATTCCTATCAAGTGCATACCGAGCTCTATCTAAGCCACAAGCAGCATAACCAGTGTCTGAAAAAATATATCCGCTGAGATATTTAGGCAGGAGGCCATATTGCTCGTTTTTGGCAGAAATGACGTTTGTGTCTGCTCTGCGGTATACACACCCCTCCGCATCCTGTAGACACTTGTTTAAGCGTCAGTGCTGCGCCCCCATTTGCTATATCGGCACCAAAAATAAGAATCAACAATAAGTAAAAATTACCTCTTATAACCAGCGTATGTGTACAGTTCAACGCATATATACATATATATAAACTGTCAACGTATGCCCAGCAGGTAACGTAGCTGCACAACTGAAAGTAAACAAAGTCATGTTTTTTCTGTTTGAAAGAAACTTTCAATTATGATTCCATTTGTTGTTTCAACTTCATGGCTCAGATGGAAGGCCAGTTGTCAACTGAAGTTTGGAGAGCGCACGTTCAGTATATATAGCCGATTTTCGATAGCTGTTTTTCGTCGCAGACTACTCATGCCGCTTTGTTTAAAAAAAAAAAAATGTTTTTACATGAGATTTGTGCATATGCTTCTACTTCACCACTATCAGGCGCTCCTTTAGCCATTTCAAGGCTGTCGAAAAGTCTGGGCTATTGAGAAAAAAGAAAAAAAAACGTTGGGCTTTATTTATTAGCGAGTTCATTAAAGATGATGATCTTCTGCAATTCACTAGTGCAAGACTTAATTCCTAGATAAAGCAATTACTCTTATGCTGTACGGTATATATATATAGTATTTGCGTTAATACCAATTACGTGCGTAACGCTGTCTATAGGTAAAAGGAAAGGTTACTAGAAGCAAAGTACGGCTACCATGGGAGACGCGTTCCTTGGCTATAGTGGCTATACTGTTCAAGTAGTGATGCCCTTCTTTTTTGCAAATATACATCTTTTATCATGTATTAGACTTGCTATTAGCTATAGCATTTTTCAGAAGACTGGATACCCTACTTGTCTTAGTTGATTTCGAAACATAGAACATCGCAATTAACACACAGAATAATAACAAAAAAAATGTTACATACACCTGATTAAGTCAGTCTTTTTTTTTATGATTATAGTCCTATTCTTAGCTATTACCAAGAGTAACAAACTTTCTCCCTCGATATGCATTAGGGCGGTAGATAACATGCGAAGCTCAGACTTGATCGACGACACCCGAAGCTTCTCCTTGACAAATACTTCTCTACTACCGATTGCTTTGGGTTGCTTTTAATATGGATAATTACTTAATCACTATAGCAATACGGGTATATCAAGCGATTTGTTTTCAAAAAGCACTTTCTGTATTCAGGCTTTGCTCTACGATGGTTATTTTCATAATTAACAAGTTCTTACGACTTCGATTACGTATTTAATAAATAACTTACTTATAATATACACGCTTGATATCTTGCTTGTATAAATACACTGCCAAAAACCATTTTTCTCTCTGTACATTCACCGAACAATGGAACAATATAGCAAACAACTTTACTGCTGTGTGTAACAGATGGTAGACCTCGTACAAAATTCACGCTGATTTATCAATATGATTTTTGTTTTTTTTCTTTAACAACAATCAGTGTCTCCATTCAGGTACGCAATAGTACGAGGGCTGGCTTGATAATATTCAGATTTTATTTATTTATTAATACGACGAGCTGTCGTATGTAATCAGATAGAGAGGCACATCGAAAAGCACGCCGTAATCGCGTGTTGGCTCGGTAGGGTACTGTCATCTTGGGTGGGTGTACCTCGTACGTGTTTGCCTTTCACCAAATTGCACTCACATATTAGAGGTTATATGGCAGATCACTCACTGTATTGATGATGGCGTCGTCTGATCTCGGAACAGAACGCATTCGTACGATTCATCTCTGATCGTGGCGAATCTGTCTTCGCAATTAGTTTTCTTGCAACTGAAGTCGGCAATTGAAAATTTTAGCCGGCATCTGGGACATGAACGACTTACCGAAGTAGCTCGTTAAATTTTAGATCAAGCTGGGTATTTATGGCACGTAGTTTGCTGCTTTTTACATGCACTTCTCGGAAGTACTATGATGTGAACTGTATTTGCTACGCGTAAGAACCCTGTACTCGGCCACCTATGTTGCGGAAGGATCAGAAAAACACCAGGCGAGACTTTTCTGTGTCGTTAGAAGTTGGCAATGAAATCGTTAGACATATTTAAACCATTCGAAACTATTTCAGAATGCAGAGAATCATAAAATCCTAAATAGAACGGACAACGGGTGCACGCACTGAAATGGGGCATTTTGTTGCGTGTAGAAAAAAAAAGGGAGTCCTTTCCGAGAAGCAAACATAAACCCATTTTTTTTCTCTATCTACCTGTCGACGAAACTGTTATCGGGAATGTCATGCGCTAAAACGTAGTGCCGGGCTTTCAATGCTAATATTTTATAAACACGCGTAGAGAGATAAAAACACAGATATTATATGTAGATTTATTATATACAGGCATCTAAAGATGTGCGTATTCGCCGTAGAAACATTTTTACAAGTCGATGCTAGTTTCGCTAGTCTTCAGTACTAGCCAAACCTAAAACTCCGTTGAGCCAGGTTTTGACTATTAAATTACCATTGAAATATTTGACTAACTTTTTTTTTCTAGAGATGAATTGGTGCTGTTACGCAGAGAAGTCATTAAGTTTTCCGTTCCATCGAACAAGTCTGCTTCATATAAAACTTATTTTAGAACTTCAAGGTTTACCGTACCTCAGACTTCGTCCGCAGTTTACGTTATTGTCCTTGAGCGTTAACAGTTGATTGTAAAACCTTTTTTACTCTTCTCTTGGTTACACTTTGACGCAGCTTCGAGCGGCGTTTTTCGCCAACAATCTTTCGCCTCAGGGGTTCTTCGGTTTCCTAAAATTACATCACCAACATTCACCCCTTATATTTTCTTGTTTGTTGGTAACGGCTTTGCCTTGTCATCTTTCTACTTCATGTTCCCGAAAAATATCTGACTTCAATTTATGATGGCGGAGTCGACGAGCTGCATTTCTTTTGATACTACTTGCCAAGAGCCAGCTCATATAATTGTTCCGATATGTTGGATCCGTACTCCTCGTGCGTTTGTCGATAGTATGTATACTTTAGAGAACAATTTACGCAGACAAACGTGATAGTTTGATGCCCACTTCTTTGCACGTCGCCAAGTCAAACAGAATTCATATCAATATCTGACGATATAATACTCCGCAACCATTAGAGGGTTTGAAGGCCTGTGAAGCTTATTACACTACTATTTATCGCTACTTAGATATTGTATAGATAAAATAATGAAGTTACAGTCATCTTGTACAGAGGACTACTTTATCTTTCGTACGTCTAACGTCGAACAATGTTTCTACCAAGCAATTCAGCAAACACCCAACTAATTGTTTCCATATGTTTTATTTTTTTTTATTAGTTATTATATATTCATCATTAAGTTATTATATATTTAAACTCATCTCTCAGTTGAAATGTGTCGACTTCTTTATTTTTCAAGAACAAATAAGGGAACAGAAAATCTGCCTGAGCGATATTAAGTCGCATTGAACTATCGTGTCAAAAATACCCCAGCCAAAATTTGAGCCACATGTTTACGGTATATTAAAGTTCTAGATCGTTTTACTCAGATACATTTCTAGCATTATTACTAGTTAGTACTCTCTCTCGTACGTATGAAGTGTTTCAGTGGGGGGCAAGCGTAAAATTTTGTATTCTATTCTATTTTGGTGTGGCTTTCCCAGTGTTTCAACCTTACAGAAACGCCTTGCAAGGAAATTGATATTTCAATATAAGCTCACGTTAAAGTCAAAACCAGTAGAATATCTCGTGTTGCGCTTTATTTTTTCTAGGAAATATTTTTTATTATTACCATATATTCAGAAAGTCACCACGCGACCGACGCTATACAAATCCACACCCTATATCATTATATATGTATCCTATATGTGTAAATATCTGCAGGATTTCATCAATTTGGTGGCGGCATCCGTACGGTGCGGCATTGCCCGGCGTGGGGTTATTCAGAGAAAATTTTAAAACAAAAACATAACAATGCCCTTTTAAACTATATTCTATCATAAAGACTCGTAACGGCTTTCAAACTTTTGAGTAGCGACATTTAAATAACGGTCGCACAAGTATTAGCCCTTACTTTTATTATCCTTGTATGATATTTCCCAAATTGAGCCCTGACGGTTAAATAACTAAAGCAAGTCCTTGTAATCGCGAGTACTAGCAGGCCATTTTGAAAAAAAAAAAATCAGATTTTCAACATTTTTTTCGTATCAGCGTACGAATGCTGCGAAAATGGCAAAAAGAAGGATAGCCATATTACGTCTTGTTAACGTTGTCTCTTAAATAGAAGTATAAAACTATGAATACACTGCGTAAATTCCCGTAGCCATGATCACACTGTGGGAGATTTAGATTTCCCTTAAGCCCAGTTTTCCTCATATATCACAATATATTTGGCCATTGCTAATATAATTTGGCATGTAGTTGTTGAAAGACTGCCTTGGCTTGCATCGAGCTGAAGCAGAAGTCAACTGGAGACGAAGACAGGGAGCAGCGGGAGTGAGAAGATAACGATTGAACCTTACGGTTTTTTCTTACGCTCAAAAACAGCCGAAGTAGCAGCAACCAAATTGTAACGAACTATTTTCGTAAGTTACAGGACAAACAGGCAGTCTATCTTCCTTCTTCGTTCTTTAATTGCGGTTGCAAGATGCTCAAAATTAAGTCTACTAAAGAAAGTGATATATACGGCTGTATATATTGGTAAATATAACCTTTATTTCCGAAACGTTTTATTCTACATAATACTAATAGTAGTTATTATTATTATAAACAAGCTTCAGGACATCTTTGCAAAATTTATTAGGCCTTCTAGTTTTAGACTGTGACAAACGTGAATCTCAAAGTGAGGCTACATTTCAGACGCACTGCTCGAAATCTGGGGGCGTCCATTCAGATATTGTCACGCGGAATTTTAAGAGACAGGACATTCGATTCGTACAGCTATTGGAAATGTCGTGGGCCGCTAATTAACAACATTTGAAAAGGACCTCATGGAACCTGAATCAAAAACAGCAGAGAGAAGCGGATCCATCATATAGAACACGGGTTTTAGTTTTCCGATTTGGTGTATGCAAGAATACCAGACTCGTTCACTTCGGTTAAATAAATTAGGTAAGAAAAAAAGATACCGCATGATTTGAACGAGGATCTGACGTGGAGGCAGGCACTCGCTTTTCTTTGCCGTCATCTTAAACCAGTGACCCACTTGCACAGACCGGAAGCTGAACATGATAAAAAGTTAATCCTCTACGAAATTCGCAGACGGTCACATCGGTAAATGAATCCAGCCGAACTGATGAACGTCATCCTAAGGCTGCAAATACATAGCTGCAATAGTTTGCGGGGTACATTTGGTGACCTAAGGCACCTTCATACGCGTTTATTCCTTAATTACGGTTGATTAGAAGAAATCATGAAGAATTCAAGAATTAAGAATAGTGAACAAAGGTAAACCGCTGCTGCTGCTGCTGCTGTTGTTGTTGTACGACAACGTTCGGCCTCGCAGCAGTGGCAAAGATGCAGGAGTTCGGGGCTTTCTGTTATTCAATATGTTCGCCAAACAATAAAGTTGGAAATTCTTCAAGATCTCAACAACTTCTTAATGAAAAATTACTCAGAGAAGTTGTAGCTGCCTTTTGAGACTTCATAGGCTCTAGAAATCCTCTAGATTCCTACGGTAGCATGATAAATAAGTTGCCACCCAAATGCTAGACAGTGCATGTGAAAAAAGTTAGTTACTAAAGAACGACTTCATGCATGGGAGGGTCTGCATAGGTCGGTATTAGTCTTAACGGAACCAAATCCAATCGTCAGGGTAAGTTCAATATAACATTAATGGCCAGGCATAAGCCGACCCCATCTCTGTGTACCAATACATTGACTTCGCCCATTAAAAAATGTTGAAATACTAAATGTTCGCAGAATTCCTTTTGGCACATTTAAAGTTACTGGCTAGTTGATCGGCCCGTGCAGCAATAATTGGCTAGAACTTTCATAGAGCATACTTTTCCGATTGTCAAAGTTGTATCGGATGCTCCATGATAATGAAAACAAAAATAACGATAGCCATTCGTTCGAAACGCCTGTGCTATTTGACATAATCATAAGTTAGTTGCCCTAGTGGGATGGGTGGGGCGGAGTAATCCTATACCGATTAAAAGAAAAAAATATTTTGTGTCGATTTGTTCTTCCAGAAAAGATATAATGTTCCTGTTAATCAATGGTTTTATCGCCGATAAAAAAAAAAAAGGTCTGCAATTGGTTGTATCTGTACAGTAAGTAACGTCTAGTTTACCAAAAACAAATATATCCCTAAATCTCCGGAACGCATTAGAATAACATATTTGTTGGCAAATCATAAATATATTTTAAGATAATTATCCACTAGCCAATTCAGGTGTATACCAAATTGCTATGTTGTTCCAATCGGTTCTTTCAAAAACGATAGCCAGCCAAGTTAAACGTGAGCGGCAGCCTCAATCAAAAGCTTATTGATTGCCTTTTGGTACTTTTATTTGATTTTTGTTTATATTACCTAATCTAACCTTTCGTAGCGTGTTTGTCCGGCTCCCGAATCACATCGTTAACTGTTTCTGCCCACTTCTCAGGGAAGAGCAAGAAGGTTTGGCGAGCATGAATCCCGGCGTGCTACGATTTTTTCACACTGTTGCCACTCCTGGTGGCATAAACACATTGGATTAATCAGCTGGTTTGACCTCATCATCACTAAGCTAAGTTTTTGTGTCGCAGTTTCCACTGATGTTAGGAATATGTGCGTAGGTTAGACGCCAGAAACACGGTAAATTCATTATGTCTTCCAGAAGGCGATCTTTCCGGAACATCTACATTTAAAAACACACATTAACTTATAAATACACTGGACAATTACTTTTTAGAACTTCATGGGAGGGCACTTTATTGGAAGGATAAATGCTGAATTGATATCTGTCCTTGAAGCCTCTGGCGTTTCCTCAAGAGGTCGCTGGGTTGTGTTTTTTGGTTTAATAAGGTGGCAACATATCCGCCCCTGTATGCCGCTATCCGAAGTATAGATTCGTGTCAGTCACTGTTAAAAGTGAAAGTTAGCAATTTGATTAACATCCAAAAAATAACAATATACAATTATATTTTACGAATTTCTTTAGTCTCTCGAAACTTCGTGTTACAAGCCACCAATTCATCTGACATGCTGTCAATTAATCTGCCATAGCTACAACTCGAGGTTGAAGACATTCAAGAGCGAAACCTGTCACGCGACAGTCACAGTTGCGTGACATGATTAAATTTACGCAGTCGTTTTGTTACGTTTTACGAGTTTGATGAACGCTTTAGGGAAACACGCAGTGCTCCCTCTGTATGCTTCCACTTGGGTCGGTCAGTTCTCGCTAAGTCCTGTTAAAGCAGCAAGGAAATTCCGATTATTCGGCATATTAAAGCAGCTTCTGAAGAACACACTTCGCTGGCTGGTGAATTCAGAAAAAAGCCAAACTATTATCAGACTTATTCAGTCTACTGAGAAAAAGTTTAATTGATCTGTTTAGTCGTAGACCGTTAGCCCATGAAAGGCGTTCGGCCGAGGTTTGCAGGTTTGCTGACTGCTGGCGCGCCGTTTCGTTGGCAAAATTTAATGTACTAAATACAATGAGTTTATTGCAAAGCTTGTACAAAAGCTTGGGTCAATTAACTTATCGACACCGTTCAGAGTCGGTGTGTTGTTTTCATTGTTCAATTTTTCATATTGGTAGATGGAATACGTTGCGCTTACGTTACGGAACAGGTAGTGGCTTCGGCCATTTTTATTTCTGTCATATGCCTACCAAAAGGATACGAGCGGTACTGAAAAAGCCGGCGTCGTCTACGTATTTGACAAGCTACTATTCTTTCCTTAATTCCGCAGGTAGCTTGCGAGTGGCACGCCATCAATTACTGCACTAAATAGCAAAAGACTCATTACGCTAGTATTCTTCTTTAATGGGTCTTGGTTAATGACGAATAGCTGATGCGGCTTACATACGCTTTGTACTGCTATCGCTAGCTTTCCGTTTTTTGCCCTGGGACTTTTGTATCTATCCAGGCATTGCGTGACATCTAGCATGCGACAAGTTAGCCACTGCTAGTGGCGGTTCAAAACAGCTGCACACGCGTAAAGAAGAGACGATTTAAACGTTCATGGGGTCGATTGAAGTCACCGTGTTGTTGTTGTTGTTGTCACTGCTGCTCCTGATGTTGTTATTGTCACCGTAGCTTTTCCTGTCTCGTCAGTGATATCTCCTGTCGTTCTACCGGCCAAACCAAACGGCACGAAGTTCGCTTCTATGCAACGATGGAACTCAACCCTTCTAAGGGAGTCTCTTCTGGCGCGACGGGCAAGGAAGGAAGGAAGGAAGGAAGGAAGGAAGAAGAAGATAAATAATCGCAGCTTCAACGGTGGTGAACAGCTATTAACAACATCGCAGACGATGACCGCTGTAAATGTTAGTGTCATCAAATAGTTCACCGTTTACCTACCGTGGCTAGCTACATCAAACGGCACAGATTATCCTTAGCGTCTTCTTCCTCACCTCATTGGTTCGACATGAGCGCACCCAAAAATTCGTCTGGCCTACTGAACTAACTCGTGTCAGAGCTATGCCATCACGCTGCTGTAGAGGAAACCGCACGTTGCTTTCTTCACGCCTCTTTCCCTGAAGCAATCCGTCCTGTCAACCGCTGTTACCAACATCGTTCTTCTTTTGGGATCTACCTTTATATACATGTACGTAGTGTAAATAAAGACATCATATATATGACAAGCAAACTTCTTCTACCAACCTATGTTCCTTTCTACTCACGCTGTACTATCTTCCAGAATTTTCATTTTCGGGAAACTGACTTTATTCCAATATTGAAAATTTTCAATGCATCTTCATATTTCTTGGATATTTTGCTTATTGTTGTTGTTGTTGGCGTCGTCGTGTTTGGCCGCTTTATGATAGCTGGGAGAAAAATGAAAATTCCCAGGGATTAGAAAAGCAGAATATGAATGATGACTCGCCAAGTTATTCTTTGTGTCTAATGTGTGTGTGTGTGGGTGCGTGTGCTTTAGGACCCAATGTGCGTCCTGCCAGGACCGCTACAGCCTTTTCCCTACGATGGGGCTACACGGTGGGAATTCTCGCCGCAGTTGCTTACCGCCGCCTTCGTCGTTAATCTTCAGATAATATAATCATAACTAGAAATATCTCATATTATAGTTCAAAACCGCACATAATAGATTAAAAAGCTACTCAGCTTGGGCAACGCGATAAAGGCAAAACGTAGCGAAACTACGCTTCCCTGACCAGTTGTCGGGAACGTGACACGTGACTAACATGGATCGGTTGTATCTTCATGTCGCTGCTAACCATCTTCTTTCTAGCGCAAACAATTCAGTTTAATATCTTATCTAATATAATTAGCTAGATGGCGTCAGTGAAAGCTACGCAGAGGCTATCATTTTAATTGCTTCGAACAACGTTCACGTCAATGGTGGGCTAATTATCCTGAGCGTTGGCCTTTTCATAGGGACACGGGAGTAAGTTGAGGTAGTACAATTGAAACTTGCAGACGAATTGTGTCTCATCTGACAAATTGTAGTAACTGCCGCTATAGTTAGAAGACAACTTAGAAATCGTTGTGTAGTGAAGAAAACATAGATTGACAGATGCTGTTTTTTCTTGCTTTAATTATCTAGGGACGTTGTTTCTGCGTGGATATCATTGTCATTGTTTCTAGCTCTGAACAAGCCGTTGAGAGATTGTACGCGTTATACAGCACTAGAAAACGTAACAGCCCTTTAATAACCAGATCGACAGTCAATCTACAAACGACCCATAAATTCGGCCAAATTTAATCTCTGGGTTCTGCGATTAATAAAGATAGATATTCAGTAAACACCCAGTTGAATAACCAAACAATAGCATGAAATAACGTATCCGAGCCGCATACGTGCCATGAGTTATAACTAATTCCCACACATTTGTACTGGTATAACTCTTAGTAAAGTATGATACCTATGCATCTGCACAAACGTGTGTGATTCCCAATTACAGAACACGCATATATAATAATTTACTGAACTACAAACGGCTGATTTAAATTCGTACATTCATCAACAATGAAAATTTATCGTTGGCGGGACAGCCGCAGAGGCTGAATTCAGATGAAGTCGAAGATTGAAATTAGCGACGTTAGCTTATTTGAAACAAAATGAGGCCACGTTACCCGGCGTACCTAAAAACACCAAATAGTCCAGATATATATATATATATATGTCTGTACATATATATTGATTTCCTGCGGCGGACGCCACCGCTAGCGTCATCGGCGATGGTATGTGTGGTTATCGGTTGAAATCGTAAAAAAAAGAAAAGAGCAAATGAACGGTGCAATCTGATCAGCGTGACTACGACGACCACTGATTCTACGAGCTGGTATTTGGGCGGCAATTCGGCCGTATGGAAAGAATCGTTGTACGATGGGTGAACTGAAGAGCTGAAAAAATCCCCCAACACATTTCTTTTTTCGCCCATTTTCCGTGGTGCATCTGCGCCCAGCGTATTTCAGCTGGCTGAGCTTCCTTTGAAAGAATAACGAAACACCAGCAGCTACAGTCGACTCCCCTTTTCGGTTTTGTCAGTCTTCTGCCTGTTAACTAGACAGATTTTAATTTTTTTCAACGGAGTTTGCGCGATGACAATGACACCACGAAGTACTACGCAGAAAAATCGTGGATCAGCGATGGCGTCAACGGCAATGTCGGATGAGTCATCGGCGGAGGTGTGTCAACTCAGCTGAGTGTAAAAGAACATCGTTTCGACAAGCGCAAAGACATACAACGGTAATGTGCTACAACCGAAAAATTTACAGAGGGTCTTCTTTGTTAAGTACGCTTCGTAAATTAGCTGTCGATAGTTCTGTGGGGATGGTCTAACGTCTTACAGGGAAGCGGCAGGCTCAGTCAACTTAAGATGACTACCTTGAGTCAGATGAGCGCCCTTGAAAACCGAATTGCGCATGTCATGTTGGATGCATCGAAGTTCACTATGTGGTAACCAATGTCCTCTTACGTAAAATCTCTAAACCTCTTTGAAAACTTGGAAAAAAGCCGTTCGGGGATGTTGATGTTATTTCTTTGATTGAACGTAGCGAGCCTGCTTCGGTCCTACATTAGAAACAAGAGGTGTTGCAATGTTTAGGAAAGGGAAGACGAAAATAATTGCGCCAGACTGACTTAGGACCTAAGCACTAGGACAAGTCAACAGAAGCGTGTTTCCATATCCTACCATTAAAATCATCATGAATTAGGAACAACAAGAAAATATCTCGTCCATACCTCCCGAAATAGTTCGGCCATATGCTTTCGACGCTACTTAGAAGCCCTGCAAAATACTTGAGTTTATATATTCAGCATTAGATATATAATAAAATCAAACCATAAACGTAAATTGTTTGTAAAACATTTGTGTCATGTTGCAAAGGTTTATCAACAACGAAAAAGATACTGAATCAGAAAATGTTTAGAGTGCAATCGACGTTTTTAGAAGAAAGTTAACTTCTGCTACTTCAGAAAAATAACTTTAATTTTTCTCCCATTGAAAGTGGTGGATCTTGCGCCTATGTACGTCGTAATTAGAGTCTTCCGCTGTATAATGTGCCGGACGTATCTGCTTGGATCACGATATTGATCTGGTTTGATTCTTTACGTTTCTGCTTTAGGCACCAATCCCCGTAAAACTCTCAAAAAAGAACCCCATATGGTTTGCAATGTTCAAGACGAACATACAATCCGTGTCGTCGTAAAGCAGTCCTTTGGCTGACATCAATGGCACGATATTTAAGCGTTGGACAAAGACCTGAAGAGAAAATGGCGATGGAATGGAAAAAGAAAAGAAATTTTGAAGTACCGCCGCGACTCAGAATTCTACACGATCTAAGTTTCGGGAGGCTGTAAAATATAACTAATAGAAGGTACAGAACTGTTTTAGCCGACCTGGTAACCACCAAGTAGTGGACTACGCTATGGCTTGTATGGTGCTCGATCCTCGCGAAATAATCTAAAAGAGCAATAAAATTTCGAACTCACCTCTTCAATTAAAACTCCATTTTGAAGACCAGTATGTTAGAACTTCAGTTACTATCGATCCTATCGAAAACTTCTAAAGATTGCTTTAAGTTATATCACGCAATGCGTATGCAGTACTATGGTTTATGTTGACGGACGGCGCTGGACACAAATACAGTAACTATATACCACCGATATAACGATCCTGGTTGTGCAAATTTGGTTAAATGACCCATGTCGGAAAGGTTCCTATGGCGAAAGAATTTCGGATGGATAGCGTAGACAGCAACAACGATTAGAGTTCGCTCACATTTTGGTACGTGTATGCCTGTATGTTCATACATCCATCTTTGTGTACGCACACAAGCTTACGATCAGTACAACCTCAGGGCGCACGCCGTAGGTATCCATCAGAACCTTAGCCTTTCTTTAAACCGTTACCACCTTTTTGACGGTCATCAATGCCAAAGTCAAAATGGCACTCTGTCTCAGAATTTTTAGAATATTAGAAATTAATAAAGAAATTTTCCATGGATCATGTTAGTGAAACGGTGGCCTGCTCTAACGACTTTTTATGTAACAGTAATAATATGATAATGACAGTTGTTACTTAATTAAGATATTAATGTTGCGAAGATGTGCTTATATAGTTTGTTTCCTTCGACGCGGGCGTTATACGAGTATTGTTTGATCGGTGCGTCAAGAAAATTTGAAAGCACTCCACGGACGGCGCCATTTAATCTATATCTGTTTGCTCCTTTAGCTTGTCATACATCAGTTAACCAATGCATTTTCGCGAAAAAAAAAAAAGTGCTTTATTGTTATTTATTTATTTGTGGAGCTCTGCTGTTGACAAGGCTTATTTATAGTATGTATCTGTTCCACAGCTTTCACTTTGTTCAGGACGCGAATTCGAAAAGGCCGATAGATAGCAACGGATTTTGTGAAGATTTTGCATTTACCTAAGCCTACGTATGAGTGCCTGTGCCAACAGAAATAGCTATATTCGTCTGCGTTCTACTGGGCGTTAGACATATCTTCGAATCACAAAACCGTAATGATCCACGGCGGTCGTATACCAGATGAAGTTTTCGTGAGAACAGCTTATATTATGTCAAGGATACTTGAAAAAAGCGTCCATGATTTAATAGAAGCAAAAGATTGCCTGTGACTTTGATGTCCGTTATTGGATGCTGTTGAAATGTTTATATTTTTATTGTTATTGTGTGTGTATGGCTGTTTGTCTGTCTAGATATATGGTACATGGCTGTGGCTAGTCACTTACCTAAAACGATATTTAATCTACTCAATCACTTTTTCGTTTGGCTACTTCGAATCTTTTCTCGACCAAACCCCATTGTTAACAGCGACTTTACCTTATCAATCGGCATCTGAGACCAGTCTGGGTTGCTGTAATTTCATTTTAGCCACCGACAGTGTTAGTTAATGAAGGTTTTTGTCTGATACACGTGATACAGATTTCAGTATTTAGCGGGTTCAACTAATGGCATAGAAGGCTTCGTGTCGTATTAAAGAAGCCGTATGAAGTATTTGCGTACGAGTATTTGCTTTTTGCTGGGTCGTCACGACGGTAAATATACGTTGGAAAAAGTACGATTGACAGATTATCAATGTTCGTTTGCACAGGTATGAATATTTCATTCAGTGATATAAATAGAGAAACGCTTTAGTCGAGGTCCTAGATGCAAAATAGTTGTACGGTTCAGAGCCGAGTCATTTGGTAGGTCTGTATTGCCCATAAAAGACTCTAGTCACTAGTAGGGTTCGAGTTTATCATAACTAGATTAACTGACGGAATGCTTCATCTAATTGAAAGAATCCGATAACTTTGTGTCCTCCTTTATCTTTACTTTGGCGTTGTTATATTGGAGCTATTTCACGTAATTGGTGGTAGATCTTCTCTTATAAATTTACTGGTTTACACGTCTGCTGGAAGAACTATAACCGTCTTACAGTCTTGAGCTTGAGGAAGGGGTTCAACGAGGCGATAAGATGGACGCACCCTTCTATAGGAATGGTAAGATAGTAGTAGAAATCGAAGGCCTTGCGTGGCACTAGCCGATCGGACGAACGAAAAAAAACACATTGACAGACGCTTTTAGATATATGGCAGTTGGTCTTAAAGCTTGCTTAATTATTTACTAATTAAATGTCGGCCAAAACATCGGTAAGGCTTGAATCTCCGATATTGCTCTCTTTATCAAAAATGCTCTGTGAAATCTATGCGCAGACATAATAAACTTTTCTGCATAGATCGACAGTAATTAATTATTCGGTGTCATAGTACGTTTTTTTTTCTCTTATAATTAATCACAACGTCAAAAGTTCGATGGTACGCTCCATTATTAGTATGATTCTAAATTATCTTTCGTCCAGTTATTTAAGCATGGCCATGGATAATCTGATTCTTCTGTTGCTTGTCGACGTACGGACATTGAATTTTACTAGCTATTTTTGAAGCAGGCACTATTATAGTTAACGATTACATTAATTCGTCTTGGATTCTATCAATAGTGGCCCTGTATCACGTCTGAGCCAACAGGTAGAGTAAGTTCAGGACCAACAAGTTTGGGATGACCTGATAAAATCTAATACACGCGCAGACAAAAATGTAACTTTGTTCAGGTTTAAATGGGGCATTCCTATATCACTGGAGATGTCTTTAACCGCAAGCGTTGCTAGTAAATGCCACCTCGCTCGCTACCTTGCTGCAGGGAAAAGACAATATTTGAATTATATTCTGAGCTATCTCTTGGTGCGTCGAAGGTCCGGCCTTCGGCCTGTATGCGTATGCAGACGTATGGTCTGATTCAGCGTCCAGCGGGCATGTGAACAAGTATCCTGACTAATCGACGAGCTTTAGCATTTCCAGAGAGCGATCCAATTAAACGTATATATATATATATATATATATATATATATGTAATGATGTTGATAACAGTGATTGTTGTCTAATCAACCCAAACGAACGCACTTCTTGTTTATCTCAGTCGGATCGATACGGCCGCTCATACCTATTATTTACAGTTAAGCGCGCCATTTTCTCACGCCTCATTGTCTTGGCCTAGAGTTGGCCTAGAAACGAAATGCGAAACTATAGAGTACATATGTTATAAATGTGCGACGACATAATAATAATAATGATACACCTGGACAAAATGCACACATTGTCCTGCTGAAAGCTGCCCTAGGAAATGTATTTGTTTCCGCAAAAGCGTGTCGTGATTATGTATTGAGTTGAGTCAGGGGCCGAAAGTTGTCTTTCTCAAGGATAAAAGAGACGAAATCGTGTAAGGAATGAAATTACTATGTCTGTGAAAATATAATAGAAACATACACACCGGCCTGGTGCATATAATTCGTTCAGCTTTGTCCTACTTTCGAGGAACTCTTTGTTTTCTAATATTAACTCTTGTCGCTACTGACCACAGTTACTATGCCAGTGTTCTGATACTGATTTTCTGAACGCTCTGTCCATAGATACTTGACGAATATGATCGTGTCTGGCCGAAAAGCGGCAGAACGATTACTACAGAAAATTGTCATCTCATGTAATTCATAGGCGGTATTCCGGCTAAATATGTATACTGTTTCAATACAAAGATCTTGCAGCGCTGACTTCCATTCGCACAGAATCAAAAGGGTTCCATGTGGACTTCCAGCCATTTTGACGACTGACCAATGCTCGTAACGGCGCTGGGAGCTGCTTTCCTAGCCTGACAGTTGTCGAAGTAGTTGTATGTAGTAACCAGTCAATCTTAGAACTTCGAGCATCCAATAAAGATGAGCTATTTCGAACAAAGTCTACCAATATAGTGCTGAAAGGAAACTATAGCGATAGTGCAACTTAGCCAATAGGTTTTTCCATGGTGTAGCCATTCTGTCGAAATGAAATTGAGGCAGACAGCTAGACCAACGTCCGAATTAACCAGAGTACTAATTTAATCAGTCCTAATGGTTGGCCTTGATTCGAGCAAGTAATAATGGATAACGGGTATTTTGTTGATACGAAAGATAGACGTTCGTGGAATAAAGGCCGGTAAACAGGGGCAGTCGTCATTCATTGCTGGTGTTATTGTTGTTAGGGCCAAAGCAGGATAACTTTGAGGTACACGTAGATGCCCATTATGTCAAAGACAATATGCCAAACCTGTATTATTTCGTGTAGGAAGCTAGAAGCCCAAACACAGTACGGTCGCATGTCTCGCAGGGGTCCGATTCGAATCTTCAGGTTGCCGTTTGATTACGCTCCTGCTAGTGGTCGTGCATGGTGTTCGAGAATTATATCGTTTTCAAAATTCTGCTCTTATATATATACTGCTTCGGACACAGGTCCACAAATCAATTATTATACGATTCAAGAAAGCTAGACAACGCGTGAGTACAAAAGGCACAAATGTAAAAGCTGTTCAGCTTTGTGTTCTGAAATCCGCTTAATTCTCTACTCGATATCAGGTCAACGTTGATCTCTCTTTTGTAAAGTGATAATATCAATAGGACATAACGACAAAGCCTGACCCATTATTGCCTTTAGTAGCTCGCCTTCTATCAACAATTTGCAAGACTGCAAGGATAACTTGATTGTTGCTCCGCAACAAATTTCGCAATACAAACACACACAAACATCGTTTTTGCAACGGTCGCAAAACGATCGTGTAAGTAAAGTGTCTAGTGTCATAGTATTATATATTTGGCTCCCCATTGCCAACATCTATAAATCTACAGAAGCAGAGTAAGCGATGCTGACCATGGTGTGCAACCGCTATTTGTACGTATATTTATTTATGTCTATATAAGTAAGAGTTAAAAGTAAGTGTTTAGCACACAGTTCCCTGTCCGGAGTGTGCGTGTCGACGTTGTACCGCCGTTTGACTTGTAGCGGGCACTGACGAGGGCCTAATCTAACGGTGTCTATCCGCGAACGAATCTATGTATACGCGTCACGTATATAGTAAAGCTGGAGCATCAGCTATTGTTTTGTCTTTCACTGTAGGACTATAGAAGGCTTTGTTACCAGCAGCGCGACCATTAGCCCGTACCCTTGCCATCCTTTAGCTAATGTAACATTATGCAATTCACGCACACACGTAAACCGTGAATGAATAGTAAATTATCTATTGATGTCGGCGGAATTGTCTAACCGTTGAATCGTCATTTACTAATGTCTAGCCTCTCCTCTTCCGCCCGGTTCTCTTGTCTACCGTGTGAATATTTGTGTACGGAAGAATGAAAGTTATGTCCAGCTTCGACTGGTGACAAGTTGGCTCGTCCTGATGCGGGAACGGCGGCTGAAGTTGGGATGGTGGCACACGACAGCTCCACAATTTTCTCGTATCAGTTCCGTGCTATCGTCCCTACCGTACGCATGTAAATGTACGCGTATTTCACTTCGATTCATTTTGCTTTTCGTGTTTTTAACGAATATATGAAATCGTAAATAAATGAAGGAGCTACAGTGACAGCGGCAGACGTCTTAGTAGCAGCGGTAATGTCACAGTGTAATGATTCAGCTATATATCGTACATTAACAAAACAAATCTTTGATATATTTACTGCACCAGCTGGCAGCGTGTGGTTCGGCCACAGTGGGGTCTATTTCTTGTTTATGCAGCCGTATTTGACGACGGCCAAAGACCAACTCGATGTACGCTCGTTTGTTAAACACTAGCTAATGTTCGGCCTTCAGCCCTGTGTTCTTATTGTGGCCTTATAGTGGCTAGGTGTCAGATAGGAAAAGCCTCCGAAGCGTCGAATGAAAGCCAGCTGAATCTATCTATGCACGTCTCGGAAACAGCCTCAGCTCCCGAATCGAACAGGTCCAGAACTCGGACAGAGGGTCCAATCTAGTCTGGTGCGTTTAGGTACGCGCGTGGTCATGGCAGACATTGAAAAGGAGCAAGGAGAAAACGAATATTGATGTTTGTCGACCTTTGTTTTTTTAGAGAACTTTACGCTTTTTTATCGTCTAAAAACCTCGCAGCAGAAGGTTAATTTAGGAATATCTACGGATGGTGCCATTTTTTCAAACCTAGCAGAAGTGTAGTCGAATACGATCTAGAACTTGGATAATCATAACTGAACGATCTGGTCTTCAGCGTAACGCTGCGATTCAAAGGTGCCATTTAGCACTGTTACACGACGCATCTGCAACTAATGTATATAACAACGTTGTTTTAACTTCTATAGGAAACACGATAATAAAGAAGGTATAAAACTGTTAAGCGCGAGCGGTTAACGAAGTTTTGAGAGCCATGACAAACGAAGTAGGTGTTTGGCCAGTTTAATCCTATTTTTAGAATGTTCCGCGGCATTTTTAACATTGAGAACGCTGCTTTTAATTATAGTGAGATAATCTTGCATTTCATTTTACAGTGCTTCGAATATACTTTCTAAATTATAGTTCTTTTGATCTCGCACTCGCTGTTCTTTCTGCTCTGCACGCCGTAAGGGGCATTGACTGGTAATCGTAAAATAGTATGAGATAACAGTACCTGGATGGATTTTTCTATAATATTTGTTGGTAAACCTTCGCTTCGAGTTATCACAGCTTATGAGTATTTCCGAAGAAAAATGTTCATAATACATTATATACTTTCAATAGCTACGTACTATTTTCTCCAAAGCTAGGACTAACATCAAAATTATATTGCTAAACGCTTTTACTAGGTAAAATTGTACCAAAAGTGACAAGCTAACTTCGACCTAACGCTGTAACTACGCGCGGACTCGTCCAAGCACTTTAACTAGCAGGGCTACATTGAATAAAACAGAACAATAGGTCTGACTACTGCCAGCCAAGGTACGTTTTTTACGTAACTACTTCGTTAAATGTAAGCCAGACAGAAATCAAATAACATATAATAACAACAAATAAATAATGGCTTCTTTACCATATTGGTTTTAGCCTTTTTTCTTAGTATTTTGTCTTATTATATGTATAGTATAGTTATAATCAATGGTTCCCAATGCACACGAGGATGCCTTTCTACTTTTGGCCACCATCGCTACATTATCACCGCAACATAAACAAACTTACGCTAGATGGTAAAAAACCAAAAAAAAAAAAAAAAAAAAAAAAAGAGTACTCTACAATATCTGAGAGAATTGTTCAGACAGTTCATTCGAGCAGTATATTGGTATATATGTATGAAGAGTTTGGGTTCCAATTGGATAAGTGCGCTCGCTTAAGTTCGACGCGAGGTGTTTTCTTTCTAGTTCAATGAGCAGAACAATAATAGATCCTACAAAGTGGAAGATTTTTAGTGGAGTAATAGAGCATACGAGCTAGGTGTCGATGAACGATTTGCAAACGACGAAATACGCTAGGACCTTGCAAATAATTTAAATATTAGTTCTAATCCCACCGGATTCAACAACTGTTAACACACTGCTCTATCTGTAGAACAGGTGAAAACAACTACGGCCACGATCCATAGACGCAGTAAATACCGTCTCGCTTACCGGCTGTCCGGCATGACGATCATGCCTACATGGTTGACATAATGTATACGTCCGCTGTTTCACAAGAACGAAGTCTTTCGGGCCGTGCTCCATCGCGTGTTCGGCCTACTCATAAAGTAAAATAAATCTATTCTTATTTATGTATATATATATATATATATCTATCATTCTTCAAATAAGATCCAGTTGTGGTGGCGCTACTTGTTACTTAATTGTTACTGAGGCATATCTTCGTTTGTTGTTCTATTAATGTCGTAATCGGCATTAGCAGACAATCAGCGCGTAGCGTCAATGGTATCACTATACGCCGATTATACCGACCGGGAAGATCTGCTGTATTGTGTAAATACTATTAACATTTCGATGAAATGGCCACCGTCGAATGAAAGTTAGTTCATATTGAAGCTCGTTCCTATCATGACATCAGCTATGTTATCAGCTACCGAGGCCGCTGATTTTATATACAGTGGCAACTACAGGCCACGTTTGGCTGCGGCTATGCTTTTGTGTTGCTTAAAGTCTGAAGAACGGTGTTGGGTTATGTTTAGGGAAGGCGTGATTGTCAACGTACTACTATTTGTGCGAAGAGACGTCTTTGATGAGAAGCGATTCTCGCGTGTCTCAAACACTTGATGAACTTGAGAGAAATATTTGACTGGGTACATTTTGAGGCTCGACCGTGCCCGTACACGTACTGCATCGATTTTCCCGTAAAACTATCCATATACAGCCGATACAAGCGTTGTTTCCGAAGACGTACGTCGCAACGGGCTTTGGAACACTATCGCTCGTTGTGCCTAGTTATGTATCGATGAGATATAAATTGTTCAAAAGTTATAACGCGAGGTGGCTGCGTCAAAGTTAAGGGTGTTTTTGCATCGTATTGCCTTTTAATTTCAATAGCGGATGATGGAAATCACGTCGGGGTCTCAAGTTTTCACATGGCGCATATAGTCAGTCTTCGGATCCGCCGACGTGACCCACCCAGACCTTAACATCCAAGCTGGCTGTTCGCTAATAAAGCAGCCTATTCAGGAATCATAGGTTGAACTACAGCTAATTGAGAGTTGATCTATAGGACCATAAATACCATTGGACCATATATCACCTTATTATCAGGCCAGCCATACTACACGAGTTTCATATCAGTCCTTCACAGAAGATTTAAAACTGATATTCCATTTTTTGTAAGGCATTCCGCAGTTGTATTTGGCATTTTTTCAATAGACAGATAAACGCACCATTCATGCTAGCAACTAAATCTTTCAAATATCATTTCCATTCTATGATTGCCGTTGTTTCTGCTTTGTCTACAGTCGCTATAGAGACGTTCCTTCGACCTATCTAAATGGTAACAGGCATAAAAATTGGTCCGTCATTGTAGTTTTTTTTTTCCTTTTATTTATTTCAGTTAGCTCAGAATCGTTTCATATAATAGGCCCAGTTCTCTGCTATACTTCTACTTCAGAGAGAACGAATTTTCGAGTGCATAACTCTTGCGGCACCTCCATTCCGTTGTCGTCGCCTACTTCCAGCTAACTCCAGGTAACCTAGCTCCTGCCAGTTCCCAACGGACACCTACAATATTTTTCCTCATCCTGTGCAATAACACAAGCGCGTTGAGTAGAACGTCACGTTCTGTTAATAAGGAGAAACGCAATTATGCGTGTGACCAGTTTTAATCAGCTTTTTACTATATTCATAAATATATGAGGGTGTGTTTTTATGTGGAGGCTTACAATGTATTTATAAGTTATTACGTACCTCGCTGATTCTAACGAACACCTCGTACTTGCGTAGATTTTTTAGACTGCCAACTTACTTGAGATTTTCTCCGTCTGTTTGGTACCATTAAGTATTGGCCATTGTTGCTAATCAATAACCTAAGCAGAATTTCTGGCGCACGTAAAAGCGTGGACAATGGTTTATGCTGCGGTTCGTTAACTGGAAGTCGAATGACTGTACAGAAACGTCGGGTTCAGTTCTGTTCCTAGCTAGGTCCGAAGGTTAAGGTCGTTTCCGCTTTCTCAAAATTTCTCTACCATACATAAAATTACCAACGATAAAACTCCAATAAATACCAATATGTTAGTTAATCTTTATTGACAATATCATCATCCGATTCGAAATGTTTCGTTTAAGTGCCTTTGAACATATCATAATTTATTCATTTTAGTACGCTTTAAGTATCACCTCAGACCACTGACGCTTCCGACTCGTGTAGTTCTCAAAGTAGGCGTCCTCAAGACGATAACCTAAAAAGCGAAACACTCGTCATAACTACTACAGGCAATATTGCATACGTAACCAGCTTACACACAAATATCAACCCCATTCAATATAGATATTATCTTTATAGTTACCGGCTTTGTCTTGGTTTGCTCCGATTTAAGTCTGTATAGCAACTATCACTAGCTATGAATCCGGTGCACATCCACTTGTCGACTGATCAGGTCGTTTTGTGAGGTGCGCAACTATTTGCAAGATAACGCGACGATGCGTGCTGGAATCGACACGGTCTTTAAATCCATTGACGTTCACCGAAAACCAATAACAGCAAAGGAAGGTTGACCGCGAAAAAGATCAACACGAGGGTAGGTAAAAGGCAGACCTGCCGGACCCAGATCCGCTTCCATTTCGTCGGCACTATTTACTGGCCACTCGATGTATGTAAACACGTTCTAACAAGAACGTCTTGGTCATCGATGTCATGTGGGTCTGCCGTACAGCGGATGATGCACCTCTAAAGATGCACCTGCTCATGGCTGAGCATTCGGCCGTTCGACTTATTTAAGTTCTAAGCGTTAAGGCATCGCCGTTGGGTCGCTGGGCTCATTCCCGCACCGTGTGGCACACCCTTTTCCCGCTGGTGTGGGAGGCGCGTTTACGTTGAGAGGCTTAGACATCAGCGACGCTCACGGCAGAGGCTAAGTCGACGATCAGATCGGCGTCAGTCCTTCTCCTTCAACCGGACCTGCCCGGGCCGAGACGAGCACGGGGACGGCAACTGGCCTGGCTGGGCCCAAATTGCTTTCGCGAAAATGATTTAAGCAACCTTTTGGCGGATGCGCTTATTTTATAATCGCGCAACACGCGTCAATAGCTTGCTGAACGTAGTTGTTACTCATTACGTTGCATTTGTTTTACAGGCATTGATACTGGCCTCATGATACGGACGCGGCGCGGGTGTAGCGCTCTGTGTATCGACATGGCATCTCATAAAGACACGTATCTTTGTCTAATGTAAGGTACATTTCTCAAATAAATAACAAACTGTAGAACAACTTGACCGGCACATAAGTAAACAAGGATACATCTAGACAAGCATGAAATTACCTCAATTTTTCATTTCATCTTCTCAACTTCTTGATAGTAAAATCCTCCTATTTCATCCCTGAGAAGGCACGAGATTAAGTAACTTCTAACAGACGGAAAGTTAATAGAAAATGATCATTTGAACGAAGCAGTTCCTCTTTCTATGCCACTGGCTAACTTTATTTACAAGCCTGTCGTAACTGGGCCACACGGCGCCGGAGGTACGGAATACGGGCGCCGAATTTTCGGTTGAAAGTGACGAACGTTTAGCTGTTTGGCCTGTTGCAGATCCCACCATTATGTTACGGTACAAATAACACGTACAACTATTTAGCTTATAATAAAATCATGCGATTGTCGCATAGTTTGTATAAATTTAGTAGTGATGCTCCATGATGCCGTGATTTGGCTCATTTACATGGAACGACTCAACTGATCATAATTGTAAGTCCCTCGACGCCTTACCGGAACCCACTGGTTGCGTATGATGATGGAACGAGATCCGGCCATTTTGGGACGAACTCATCGCTAATCTTTCCCGTCATCACTAACAGCAGAATGCTCGTCGAACTGTTATCATCAAAATGATCGTGTCTTTTCTTTTGTCCACCGACAATGGGCGGACACGCCTCTTCGGTGATGCGTGTATATATAGATATGCCAGAGTAGAGATCGGTACCTGACGTATGCTGTATCTATATCTACCAAGCAGTTGATGTCACCGGAATGTCTCACCAAAGGCAATAATAACAGCAGTTCTCCATGCAGCATGTCGACGTTCTTGAATGTTCGACGCTGATTTCTGTTTGCTGAAAATTTCTACATCTACTAGGTATAGCTAATCTAGTATGTGCCTACGACCGGATGAAAGTGGGGAGTGGGCGGTTGACGCTTTTGAGCGTACCAGATACACATGCAGATAGAAGGATCAATGGACAGAAGGATGGTCGAACTAACACATTCAAGCCTTTGGTAGACTCAAAATTTATGCTATGATGTCCGTGACAGCGTTAGGGCGACGAGTCGCTATTGATCGTCTACGGGTGGTGGCTGGACGAGGAGATATTCATTTTTGCGCCGTGGAGCTCTTATGCTCGAGTGGGAGTTACCTCTACTGACCCATTGTGTCGTATAGCATGTAATGAACCTCGCAAGCCTGCCTGCACTCGTTGTGCTATGTAGATATACCTAAAACAACGATGATCACGGAACAATTCAACAAAATGCTAGCTTTCCAGATATTTTATATATTGAACGTCACAATTTTGACGTAAATAACAAATAACGTACGTTCTACTGAGGAAGGTAGTACACAAATCAGATTATATACAGATAAAGCTAGATATATGAATATATTAATTTTTCTATGTGATTTTCTAGTGCTGAACGAGTATCCGTTCTCTTCGAAAGAACATGTTTTTACTTTAGGTGGTCGACGAACTTTGCATACCTTAAAGTTATGTCATCAGTTAGGAGAAAATATACACTCTCCAAACTTCAGAATATCGAAACAGGTACTTTTTTGCTAAATATATTAAAGTGTTTCTATTGCGATGAGTGATGAACTTGAGCCGACACTTCCTAAGGAGCCGCCGCATTATAGTGGATAACTAAATATCGCTACAACATCTCGTTATTATACGAGCAGTGCAATGAGACACGGTAGCGTTCTTTCGTATGTATCACAAACTTACGAAATTCCCATCTCGTTTATGACTTGATCTGCGTTTTCGGACCGTTAATTCTGCTAATTCTATGTGTTCCCTATGTGTTCCTATTTGTCTGTCTGAAACTTCTCCGCCTCCAACATACTCCGGAGCACCTTTCAGACCCCGAAACAAACAAATCGACGCCAGCACAGGTACGGCAGAGCAGACCATGACTGAGAATAAAACAACGGAGATATATATGTATGCATGTGTATCAGAAAAAGAAAAGCTGGAGAATCACGCCAGCTTCTCTTTGCCGCTGCTGGTTTCCGGCCAGGCTGTCTGTCTATCCTCCAGCTATGTCCTATTACCTTGGTCTCTGCCTAAGGCTTTTCAAATGCGAAGGTACAAGGAGAGCTGAAAGAAACGGGAGCAGGATGCATAGAAAGACGCCTCGAGTTAGACACTCTAGCCTACGAATCAGCAGCCAGCCAGGACCAGCAGCAGCAGCAGTACTATATGCTGGCGATTAGCGCTATCCAGGTTATACCCGTAATTGACACACATGTTTGGGTGAGCGATTTGGATATGGCGGATGCGGCGGAAGCTAGGCGGCCGCGAGCTGAAACTGAGCCAGCCGATCGTAGGCCTTTTCAGAGCAATGAAAGGATTGACGATGTAGACAAAAAAAAAGATGAAAGAGAGAGGTAAATTCTGATCCGGCCACAGGAAAAAAGGAACGGCGCTCCTAGAATTTGGCCAGACGTCGGTCTAATCTACGAAGGCCGTAAGCAATGAACTTGGGCATCTGCAATGTTAGGATCTATCTCTAAAAGGAATTGGGGATTCGCTATATAGGAAGCGGCGGCTGAAGGAGTACACGCTTCATCGCCATGGTATAAAATTGCTAAATATTCGTAATAGGACTTCTGTAGATGCTAGTCACGGGTTTGAATTTCATATCAGCAAACTGACCAGATTGAGTAGGTCAAGGCCAAAAAAAAAACTAACAAGTGATGAAGATCAGATACGTAAACAGTTAACAAAAATTGCACCAGTCAGTGAAGATGATTCACAGCTGACTTAGCTGAAACGTGACTAACTTTTCGAATGGTAGCGAAGATGGCGCGGAACGTTGGCGAAGCATTCGACTCGAAGACCTTGTCATTATACTATAATTTCATTATAATCTTCAGATAAAATGCCTGAAAAATTAATTACATGCTATGGATTCAATGTGCTTCGGCTAAATGCTTTCAAAATACAATCGATTAAATGTACCCACGCGTCTGTCTTCAATTTAATTTTACCTTACGCTAGTCGCGAACTCAGCTTGCCGCCATCAGCTTGTACTTCAATCATTCGGAAGCAAGTTTATGCGACTGAGTCCTAATGGAAGGGAAATTTTGGACACCCCAGGAAAATTCCTGAAGTTGAATTGGATGATGGTGATGATGATGATGATGATGATGATGATACTTATTATACTTTTTATCGTATCGATTCCGTTTATTAGTTTGAATCACTTTGACATTCATATAATATTTAGTAGATAAATATCTAAGCGTCCTCATACGTTACGCGGACTTCCGAACTGCATAATTAATACAGAACGACTTCATCTCTCTCTCGGAAATCAACTAGCTATAGTACAAGCGCACAATAGCTTACCCTACCGTCTACGACGATACAGCGCTTCAAGCTACCTGATAATGGTGTGTAGCCTTTATTCGCACACAGTTTCGCTAGCGCCCTTTGTCTACTGGAGCCTCCACCAGTTGCACGTCATCATGCAGCTCTAAGCAGAAGCTATTGAGATGAAGAACCGCAACGAGCTTCTGTTTTTGCCGTCATTGAGATCAATCTTACGCTCACGTGCTCGCAAAATATCTTCCTTTTCTCTGACGTATACCATGTCTGTGTCATTGGCGGTCTTCTTTACTCTGGTCCATTAACTCTAGCCACCGCCAGTCACCCATATTATCTTTTTATCGGTCTCTATTCCTCGCTGGCTTTCCTATAGATCTTGCTGCCTCTGTATACGCCATCTACTGCAGTTTCGTCCTAAATGCGTGGGCCTGCTCTATTGATGCCAGTGATTGTAGTATCATGACGGCCGTCGTCGTTGTACTGAAATTCGTCGACCTCTTATCAAAAGTGTTGGTCCCGATGGCGATAAGATATTGAAGGAGTGCGACGGCTATCTCTTCTGAACTCATCATCAACATCATCGTCATAATCTCGGACGGGGGTGGAGGCAGGAATCATCGAGAGACGTAAAATCAAGAGGAGGAGAAGGAGGAGGAGGAGGAGGAGGACGACGACGAAGCGGATGGTTGCGGCGATTCATCTGGCTGGGTTGCAGCCAAAGTTAAGGCAGAAGCAGCTATCACAGCGGCGGCGACGGCGGCGGCGGCGGCGGCGGCGGCGGCGGCGGCCGCGGCCGCAGTAGCAACGGCAGCAGCAACAGCTATCGAACAGAGAAGGTCTCTAAGCATCGTCAATCGTTTAGCGTCTTAGAGCTGGGTCGACGAGAATCGATCCAAAACTACCATCACCTCCCCCCACGATCCGCCAAGCAGCCGCAAATATTCGACTATCACAAGCGTATGCAGCCTGTGGCTAGATCTGCCGTGTCTCTGTAGATGAGCTGCGAGACTGAGATCATCTCTCTACCTCCCTGCCTGCCTCCCTCCCTCCCTCCCTCGGATTTTTTCTCCCTCTCGATCAATTCATTCTGCTATTGAGCGGCGGCTCCAGCGTCGAAGTGGAGTTCGCTTCGATCACCGCTACCGACCGCCTAATGTTTTTCTATTTCTTTTCCTGCTTTTTCTTCTGCACCTTCTGTTTCTCCTTATGCCGCCGCTACTACTGCTGCTGCTGCTTTTTCGTTTTCTCCTGGATCGTCGCCTTCTCCTCCGTTTTCGTCGTCGTCTGACAACGAAAGCAGCGTTGACTTTCGCAAAGCCACAGCGCGAACGTAGGTGCGGCATTTCCTACTTGTGCTTCATCGTTTCGATCGTCATAGTTCGTCCTCTCTTCTTCGGGCCGCATTGATACCACATCGCCGCATTGGGTTCGCTCGCGAACTGCGCCAGACGCAAGCAGGCGGCCGGCCGGCCGGCCGGCCGGCCGGCCAGCCAGCCAGCTAGCGAGCAACGCCGTTGGCTGCGCCATTGCTCATGAACGCTGGAGATCAGTTGCTGCTGCTGCTGCTGCTGCTGCTGATACTGATGATGCTGGTGTTGTTGTTGTTGGGGATGACGACGACGACGACGACGACGACGATGATGATGATGATGATGGCGCCGCTGATTCCCGCCCACCGGCACCAGCAGATCCAACGTTGGTGCTGGAGTTTGCGGCGCTAGCCGCCGCTGTTAAATCCACCAGATTGCTGCTGATGCTGCTGCTCCTCTCCACAAAGGAGCGGCACTCTGTGCTGCGGCTGCGGCCCTCTCCCAATTTAACAGAAGTTGTGCCTGCTATGGGAGCCCCGTAGTCGTGCGGTATGACGCTTCGTCTTCATTCACGTGTTGCTATGTGACGGAATGGCCCGTACCGTTCCGAGGATGCGATTATGAAGTCACCTTCATCGTGGAGCTAGCTAGCTGGTAGAGTCGAGAGGAAGAGTTCGCGCTAAGGGTCGCGCTTCAACAACGTAACACATAACGTATCGTGTACTCTGGAGAAATAGTGTTGTTCGACTGTGTGGTAGCGTACGTCTCCGTACACTATCGAAGTCCAGCGTCCGCTAATTACTTCTGTCCTAGTAGCTATCACCGTGTCGAAGCTGATCTATTTGATGTGATCCTCGGCTTTTTTTTTTTTTTTCGGAAAGACGAACGCCGAGTGAGTGCGTATGGTGCAGTGCGAGAGGAAGAAACGGAATAATAATAACGACTGTTGGTCACAAGCGATGTACCAAATAGCCTATTTCATTTTCTAGCCATCGGTCGAATTAGATTTAGATACTGCTCAATAATTGTCTACTTGGGGAATAACTTTTCGCAAAAACTCCTTCCAGCGAACCGCGGGCTCGTTGACGACGACGACGACTATAGGCTGACATTGTATGTTCAGAGTGCAAATGTGATTCATGAAGTGACTGACGAAAAGACGGACAAATAGACAGACATTTTCATTGGAAAAAGATAGTGTGTATAATGCAGAAAAATCGTCAGCTTTCAAAAACGCACGCGGATACATCACTCGTAACGACCTCGACCAGCGCAGTAGCTATGGTGCGATTTACCGAAGCTGCTTGGCTTCTATTGGCAACGTTGACAACAGGTGAGCTTACTTTGGCATACCTTTTTCTAATAGGTAATATTCTAGCATCAAAGCACTTGAGTATAGGAAGTTATAGACCGGTAAATTTTTACTGCTGTCTTTGTCGGATGTACGTGTAACGGCAAAACACAATTACGTACTTCTAGAAAGCCAGGCTCATCAATGAAGAAGCTGTCTAGTACTCATTACGATGGTGCCAATTGGACACTATAAATCACACTATTTACAAACGTCACATATCCACAGAGGCTTCTGGATAAGCGAATACATGACGAAAACTTTATACAAAATCAAATTGAGCGCTGAAATTTCCATTCGTTCTGGGTGCTCTCCCCCACATCGAATTGATCGTCGCCCCTGTCCGATCAAAAGTTTAGATTTGTCTGCCAGGTCACGTTAGTACTGCCTAATAAGCAGGTCATATACGAATATTGCAAAGTCAGTACGACCCGTGTCTTAATAGGCTTGATGAGGCAGGACGCGTTATTGAGAAGGTGCAGGGGACGAATGTGTACAATTCTCGTATAAAAGCCGATTCCACCCCACTGGGTGTTGATTTGTTAAAAGCGCGGAATCTATTCGGTAATAAGTGAGAGGCACACGTTACTCTTGCGGCTATCTTCATTTTAAACAACACAGAAAGTGTTTTTTTCGAGACTCCTGTAGATTCTTTAATACGTTTGCTGCCACTAGTACTTGCCGCAAGCAGAGCATTGGCTGATAAAGCGGAAAATGATTTCGATATGGGTGAACGTATCGGGAGATTTCAATTCTTGCTGGTTGCTGCAGGCCTCTGCTTGGGCTTGTCCTCCCGCGCCTGTTTCCCTCCCGAAACTTCTCCAATTTTGTCTTTTCCCTATTGACTTTGAGGGAACACATGTTGACAAGGTTGCCGGCATCTGCCGACGATAAATTCTGGTCATACTGAATAGAACATTATCATCGACGTGTATCATGTTCATTTCCTTAGGACATATCACCTATTGATCACCCAGTTATTTACTAGCAATTAATACAAGCAGAACTTCGTCTTCAAACTACTGTGTCTGGACTAGGCGTATCTGCGCCCTACCAATCAATCAGGCGTTGTTTTTTTTCTTCTTCTTTAAAAGTGATAGGACGGGGTTGGTTGCCTATGTCTATCGCTATTCTTACGCTTTCTCTCCCTTATTTTCTGCGTCGGACACTGATGGAATGACCGTCCGCCTATTAAGGCCCGCGGGTTTCATCTGTTTCACCACGGTTCATTACACTCCTACAGTTTGATTCGGCCGTCGCAGCATTTGCGGTGAGTCGCTCACCGCTGGCCTGTACAACTTGTGGACCTGAGACAGCTTTCGCGGAGAGCCGTCTCTAACACCACGGTGCCAGCAGCCCGACCCACTTAAATCTGTGTTGTTTTTTATTTCCGCTGCTTTGGTACCCGTTGTTACTGGTACGGTTGTGTTCATCACTGCTACTTCCATTAGTATCATCATGTACAGACAATTTCGATAGTTGGATGGAAACGATCGTTATACAGTTTCGTTGTACGAATCGAAGCGTCTCCTACTTCGTACGGTTATTTCTGTCATCCTCGTCTGCGTATGATCGATCGACGCTATAACCACCTAAACCACAGTGACTAACCAGATATACAGTTTGCTTTTGACCGGCGTACCTTGATTACGACTAACTGTTGCTACTGCTGTCGCTCGTGATGGTGATGATCGCGTCACCAGAGCCTGTTGCCATAGCCCCGTGTCCTCGTAAGGACAAGTGTGAGCAGGATACGAGGAACAGTCTATGGGAGATGGAGCGGTAAATAGTCAACGACGTGACGAATAAGGTGAATCTTGGGGCGGGTGGTATGTACAGCGTTCTATCTTTGATGGCTGCGTAACGTTGAAATATAGCACGATATGGTGTTGCCGGCAGTAACAAGCACGATTTGATGAAGATGAATTCGGGATAGTACTAAATGCTACTCTTGTCGCGGCCGAGATGCCCCTTGAAAGCTGTGTCATTATAGAGTGTCTTCTTCGGGCGTTATCTAGAAGGTCTAGTGTTTTGGTCTTCTTATAAAGCGTTTCCTCATTTCCATGCAGCAACAGTTCGAAAGTTGTTCATTCTATACATTACACGGACCGCGGAACCTCCGATCGACGAAACAGTAATACCGCCTCACTGCCATCAACGACAATAACAACAACAGCCAAAGCAGCGGGTCAATAAAATTTACAGCGGGTAACAACAGGTCGTGCTTCTTCAGTGTCAGTAGCAGGTTTAAACTTAAGAAGATATCACCTTGTGGCCGAATATCAGGTGATAGCGAAGCGTAGGACATAAAGGCGAACATCAAGAACGTCAAAGACGAGGTAGCAGCACAAACACCGACAAAACGGCCAAAGTAGGAACAAAGAGCGCAACCGGAATATACGGCCAACCTTTAACTAAAAGGAAATGGTCCTACTACCTACTAAAAAATTCAGTTCTACTGCCTTCGAGCACTGCTTTAGAGGGCTGGCCCCTTCCAGCACGAAACGAAGTGTATCTAAGGCTAACTTTGAACTTAGATCACATTAAGGAGCCAGACACGATACCAGTATGAAATAAGAAAGATGCCTAACCTTTACCGAACGTTAGGACAAAATTTGCACAACCGTCCATTATTTCTATTTGGCCTCTAAAATTTAAGACAGAATGTAAATTATAGTCGCGATTATTAACTACCCGTTAATTTGAAGTAACTTTCTGAAAATCCAACAAGGATATCTGCTCGTTACGTTAATTAAACAGAATATTAGTTCAAATCTCTTATTTCCGGATTTGCGTATACCAGGGAACATCAACGCGATATTTATACTTGTTATGGTCGTAATTCGGAAGAAATGCACGCTTTCGGTCCGGTAACCAACGATGTTTCCGTCTTTTCCCCTTTGTATTTATAATTTGGCTAATGTGTACATATAAATAGTCTGATAAGTATCTGTGTCGAGACCATGAAATATCCAGTATGTGGAAGATCTGTTTTTCCCAGCAGTCTTCCTTTGGTTTCGATTACCATAATTAGTTATTGTTATTTCTGCATCTGTTGTTGCACCTTTAATGCTATGTACGTACTGTCCACCCTTGTTATCGCTATTATTGTTGGCTCGTAAATGATGTCCAAATGTCGGTTCTGCAATAGATTGAACGTGTGAGACCGATGAGGTCACAATCGTGACACGGAAAAAAATACGTAATCGTTGCTCAGCCGTACCATGTCTTGTCTTACGTCCTTTGTACATATCGCCGCAGCAGTCTGCCCGCCCCGATTGCCTGCGCAAAGGTATTCCCTCGCACTGAGATGCCTTATCCGTCAGTCTTCTTTCCTTAACGTTCGGAATAAGTCGTCGCCAAGCGAGTGGCAATGGAGCTCATAGGGACCCGTGGCTTGAGAACGGTCAAATGGAAGTCCGTCCGTTCACAACGTGCACGGCTGGACATCGTACCGATCCACACACATATCTCTCTGTATACTACTCTAGATACACAAGCAGATATATACAAGGCCGAGGAGATTCTTCCTTATCTCGCAACAGTCACTTGTAGCGCGAATCGAGCGCTCATTGAGAGAACGGTAATAGACAACGATATCGAGCACCACCCGTTACTATTAATGTCCTTTTCTTTGTGCGGTTTGATCCGTGTATGAGCATGTGTAGACAGGAAAGCAGCCCCCCTGCCATCTTAAAGGCGATAGTGGTTAAGTACTAGCAGCAGCAGAGGTAAAACGGGGATATCAGGGCGATGGATGGTTTTGGATCGTTTCGACAAATTCGGCTCAGGTTGACTTTCGGTCCATCCACGTTACTTGTCCATATCGGCTGTGGGGCGTCCGTCGGTGGCGTTATCCCTTTGATACTTCTGATGTACCTAATATCTTTCTACCATGCTTACAACCCTCTTCCGTTTTTTCTGTTGTCTGGCAAGTACAGCGTCCAGTGATGTCCTCTTGAAATCAACCCATAAGAATAGGTCCCTTCCATGCGCAACACAGCGATCAAGCAATACCCACACATTCGCTCAACATGTCGAAACAACTTGATGAAACAATCGTTATCTCGGAACAGTAGCAGAAACTAACAAAAATTTGTTCTATCGCTTTTTCTGTGCTCAGCAATACTTATTCTATCTAGGCGAGATCATCATTGCAGTTTCGCAACAACTGCCCGTCTCTCTATGTTAACACGTCACCAACACTCCGGCGTCACAGCAGACAACGCGTTCGATGTGGACGTGCTTTGTCTTGCTTTTCCCCTATCCGTCATGCAATAGTCCCTCATCCGTGCATGTTGCTAAGGGTGAACCCAACAGTAGCATAGCTCGCCTAAGATTGCACAGTATAGTTCATACACATATTAACATTGTGCTACTATGAAACGGGTACGACCACGATGATAGCGACGTGTCAGACGAGTGAAAAAGGCGGTTCGCAAGGCACACGTTGGTATTGTTCTGTGCTGGTCAGATCGCACGGGTTTCAGAACTCACTTAGCGATGCCGATAATGTACGCCGGTGATTAGATGCTTTGCCACTTTCTAATTACTAGCCATCATCGCTGACGTTTTTATTCATGTTCTGATGATCTGGCTGTGGTAATCATCGGAACGGCGTCAGACATCGAGGCATCTGCGAACACAAAAGGGGCGTAAAATAATTTACGCGCAATTCAATGATGTGCCCCCGTCGATCAAAGAAAACGGTTCCGAGGCCCAAAGATACTGTAGTAATAAGTATTAATGCCGGCATCGATAAAATTAAAGTGCATACGACACGGAATAGCTGGCCCGAAAACAGCTGATACTCGTTACTATTGATAGACTTAGAAATTGATTTGTTGCGTGATTTCTAGCGTTTCTCATCTCCTGAGGACGGCGCTGTTTTGATTTTTCATTTCTATCTGCTTCTAATGCTTTGATAACGTCGCGGCGTTAGCCCAGTGTACGGATCGCCGTTGCCTGCTGCTGCTGCTGCTGCTGCTGCTGCTGCTGCTGCTGCTGCTGCTGCTGCTGCTGCTGCTGCTGCTGCTGCTGATGCTGCTGCTGCTGCTGCTGCTGCTGCTGCTGATGCTGATGCTGCTGCTGCTGCTGCTGATGCTGATGCTGATGCTGCTGCTGCTGCTGCTGCTGCTGCTCACGTACATATACGCAGTATGCAGTAAGAAAGTGTCCGCTGTTCTCTACAGCCGTCATGTTTTATCCTTTTCGTTTTTTCTCAAATGTAAATAATAATAAATTAGTCGCAAGAAGCAGTTGTTGGGCTGGTCAGCCCCGGCTAGACGTACGGCTAGGAACTGAACTTGAATGTTTCATTTCGGTAGCTGTCGGCCTTGCCGTGGATAATAGCGATTGTCCTGTTGCCGTTACAGCTGCAGCATTTCTTTTGATTTGTAAAGAGGACCACGTCAAAGCCAGTGGCTAGTTAGCATTCGCGCTTAAGAGGTAAATGTTTCTTTGCTGTGCAAGCAATGGTCATTCGAAGCAATGCAACGGCCACAACGCGCAAACGACCTGCAGCTGCTGGTGTTGCGGTTGCTGCTGGTGCTGCGGTTGCTGCTGGTGTCCATGCGTGGGGCCGTTGATGCTGTCCGATGGCCAAGTTCAACTGGGTTCTCACTTGCACGGCGGTACGGTGGAGTGACGGCGTCTGCCATCGCCAGCAGCTCGCTGATACAACGCTACATGAAAAAGATCAACGACATGAGCGAGACAGTTATTATTGATAACAACAACAATAATATAATACGACTGATAGTAAAAATGAAACGATAAATATGAATTTTTATAGCGCTTTTCTTCGTTCCGTTCGGTACCGGTTTCGAGGCCTGTTTGGTGCTTCTGCCAGGCCGTGTATACTTCATTCAATTTAATGATTTCGTAACGATTGCCATCATCAACGATGAGTCAGACACATCAATGAATAGCAGATATCATCGTGATTCTTTTTATGATTTCCATTTTTCCGTCGTTGTCGTTGTCGTTGCTGGGCAAAAGCAGAGGCGACCAGCGAATTTGGTAATATATATATTTGAGTTCGCTCTTCAGTGGATTTACAAAGAACGCCATCGTACCATTACATAGGGTTCTGTTTCATAGATGGTCGATCGACTATACAAAAAGGAAAATATTTGGCAAGACGGTTCCATCCGCCGATACAACATGCGTCGAAGTTATACTTTAGATGCTGACGTGACACCATTTCCCTTTTAGTTTATGTAGACTACGAGGGATCGCCGAAGAAAGTATTCACTCTCTCGATTGTGCTATTTTTTTTTTTTTTCATAGAACTAAACCACAATGGGTGGTTGAAGCTGACCGTTCCTCGGATTAGTGGATTGCTTTTAGCTACGCTCAACTGTCCGCCGCTCATCTGGCCTTCCCGAACGAACTACTATTAATTCAGGTTTCTCTTCCAAATTCTCAAACCGACTGTCCTTCTGGGTTCAGGTTGTGAGCACATCTGGAGAGGCTCCAAACCAAGGGACGGTAGACTGGCGGGATGGTCGGATAAAAAAATCGACATCAGTTGCGCCTAGGCACACGTAGCGTCCATTAGCAGCTCGCGTGTAGTTCATCTGGATGTACAGATACGTAGTGTGTATGTAGTAAAAGGTTTCTGGTAACCTCCATCTGATCGTCCCTGTGGTGAAAGGCGATGCTAGTAGACAATGGGAACTTTGTCATAGACATAACGGCCGACGCTAGAACCCGCATTAAGAGGGTGCCACATCCTGAAAAGTTCAGGGGACAGGATGAAACCAACAGGACTTCTTTTGAAATAGCCTGGATTTATAAATGACTCTCTAGACAACGCTAGAAGATTCGACTGGTTTAGAAAAAATATTCTTTCATTCAAACCGTTCTTCATTCGTAGTGCGATTTGCTTTGTTCAAGTCTAGCAGTGTTCCTGACACAAAGGCTCCTTATCGTTACGTCGCCTGGCTGCTTCAGCTGATGAGCGCTATCTTAGAGCAGCAAAAGTCGAGTTTTAATAGGGGTAAATTTTTCATAGCATTTAGCTTCACTTTTCACTGGGTCATCGTCATACATAGGAAATTTGGTTAGCGTACAGCTGTGCTAATATAGTGGCCAGAAGGTAATACACCACGGGATCGGGGGACTTCTTCACAGGAGTCACAGCCGCGTGTTTAGGTGGCTATGTCCAAGCTGTCGTAGCCGGCGAAAATCCTGGTAGCACCAATCCTCAATTTAGCCCCTCACTCGTAGATATAAGAGAAATGCCATAGTTGCTAGGAGCATCAATTACAATAATTGGTTGTAGCAGAACATAAAATGAATGAGTAATATGGTATATATCGCTCTCTTCTGTTCGGTCCTATCACCACCATCGCGAGCACGGCAGTCATCGCCGCCTGATTCCCCCCTGACGCGCATCTGGCGCGTGCCTCGCATGTGCTGTGCTTCTATCGTCATCGTTGTCGTCGTCCTTCTTCCGTTTTCGTGTAGGCTGGCTGGCTGGCTGGCTGACTGCTTGGATGACTAGTCCTAGCTATTTTAGCCCGCTAGGGTCGTCATTTTCGTGCGTGCCACCTTCGAACGACCAGTATGAGAAGTGATTTTACATTTTGGTCATTGCAGGGGGTTCGTTGAGATGAGGTGGCGATCACCAAGACTAAACCGCTACTCTGCCAGCCTGTTAGAACGATTTACTACGATTCGATAATTTTTTCGTTGCCTTCTTCACTCTCCCGAATACATGCACGCGCGTTGCAAAAAGATTTTAGAATGGAGTGACGTTAACCACTGTCTCGCGCAATGCTCCGCCATTAGATTCATCGAATGTTGAATTGCAAGCGTCCGGTGCAACTTTACAACTCCTGCCGGTGATAGCTTCCTGATAGCGTTCAGTAGAGAGCTAGAATTTGGCATTTGCGTACATTGTACTCTTATAGAGATCTGGTTAGGCAAACATTTGCACGACAGCTAGCATGACCTGCATGAACATACCTGCGTAGTACGTTTAGTCTGCTAGAACCTACCTCTGGCCCTAGCTAGCTGGCTCGACGAACAAGCGCTATTGTACGGAACTTTTTGGCGTCAGCAGAGGCGAAATGTGTCCTGCATCGACGCCTAATCGTAGGTCGTTGGAGTAGCTTTGTTTGGAGTAGGAGCCGAAGGTGCAGCAGCAACAGCAGGCGGAATGCCATTCTTTGAATATGGCTTACGGTAGCAAAGAGCCATCGCCTAGTTATGCCTACTACAACGACTACTTCTACTACGACTACAACTAGACTACACGCAAGCAGACGCACAGACGACACATGGACGTGACACAGACATGACTAGCGCTTCTGCTGCTGTGCGAGCATATATGCACAACTGTTCGTTGTGCCAGAAGTGGAATTGTCATCCGGGGTCTCTCGCCTACCTCTATTCTGCCTTGTATAGTGCGATTCGCCTCTGTGGATGGCAGCGCCGGCAGTGGTATAAGCACTCGCACCACTTTTGCCTGAACCAGCTGGATCCGATTTTCGCTGCTTGGCTGGATGCTTGCTGGGTCGAGGCCAGCAACCGAACGCGATCAGCCGTCTGGCAGTTTGAGATGGCTCAGGAGAGGCCAGAAGCTTCGCTCCTGACTTAGGCCGTATCTAGCCTTATAGAATGGGTGTAAACAGCTCCATTGTAAAGTCGACTCGGGCTGTTGTGGCCTGGTTGCTACCGCTCTAGCAGCAACCATTACTATCGCCATCAGCAGCGGCGGCGTATCCAGGAGCGGCAGCAGCCATCGCGGCAGCATACCCGCCGATGACTGCTGCTGCTGCTGCTGCTGCTACTCCGGCACGAGGGAAACCTTCGTCGTCTTTTTCTTCGTTTCCTGAAGAGCCGCCGGAGCCGCTACTGTCATTCGGCTAAGTACATACATACATATCGCCTGCTAGTGGTCCAAAGCGCTGAGGGCGTCAGCTGCGCAAGTAGATTTATTTGTACGGCTGAACGGCAGATGGCGTCCCTAGCCGACCTTCCGGTCAGACATGTGCAAGGACAGGTCGCGAATCTCGCGTCCTTTTCACTCGCCAGGCTTAAGGCAAGCACGATACAAAGCACAATATCTTCGACAGAATATTGAAGAATGGACTGGGTCAGTCTGGTCGGACGTGACACGTCACAGATGCGAATGGAGTCTCCCACAAACCAAAAGGACCAGCCAACTGAATCTCCGTGATCAGCAAATGCTACAGCAGCAATATTCGTAAGCTTCGTAACCTTGTCTAGCTTAGCTGACGATGTGGCCGCGTCTTGTATTGAGCCTATACACGATCGAAGCACTGAGGTTAGATGGCGAATGAAGGGACGTGGAACAGTTCCTCATTAATGCGTTCGCTTTTCTCATCGGCCTTAGATATCTCTGATTTCCCAGCATCAGCAGTAACTCTGGGAAACAGAGCGCGTATTAAGGCCTGCGCATGCTGTTATTCGAGGACAGAAAACTCCTCGTATGATGATTCCTCATGTGGGCAACATTAGGCAAATAGTTGCCTTTGTGTCTATGTGGCAGTTGTACGGCGGTAGTAGGATATACATATATGTCTAAGTATAGGAGATAGTAAAATTTACTGTGACGCTCATCGTGAGCTCAATTCAGCTATGCTCCAATATGAAGGAGATACATGTAAAGAGGTGCGAGATGGCTGTGGTCGAAATCTTGGAGGCATATTCTAGGGGCGGCAGCGAGCTTCTTCATCTGCTCGACGAAAGCCATTCGGGGAAGCTCGCCCACTCCTAGTTATCATTATCATCACCACACCATAGTGGCACCAGATAGGACTAAGTACAGTCAGACATGAACAAACGCCAAATAAAACGAATGGTTAACCGAATCAATCTCTACTTTGTTTTCTCTTCGCTTAACAGCGAACGTTCTTGAGGTGTTTGTTCTTTATGACATATACATGGAGCCGGTTCTCGAAAAACAGTGCGCAGTACAATTAGACGCTTAAATGACTGGCTGGCCTTCCGCAGAGGCACTTTGCGAATGAAATTCGTATAAATATATGCTATATAATCGAGAAGTCCCGTAAAAATTCTATCCAGCGTAGTGCATGCTTAGATAATCCATATCGACTGAAATCACCTATCCGCTATTGTTGTTGTTGTTGTTACTGCTGCTGTTCTCCTCCAACTTTGGCAGAAAGACAGGCCCACAGGAAGAAAAGGCCGCAGTGTCAATCCCGATCTCTGTTGAGACATCCCGATTAGTTTCATTGCTGTTACCCTATAGAGTGTTATAGGAATGACCGAGACGCACGTGTTGCGACTAGGATTGTTGACTACCGATTGATATGTTTCATGTTGCATCCTTTCCGGTAGATTATTTGTCGAGTTAATTAGCTAAGCGGTAACAATACTTCAATGACTATCCGACTTGTACTTAGAAGAAGCCTATGAGTGAGCTTCCACAGCTGCCCGAGGGGCACCGGCTTCATAAGCTTCAAATCGCTGCAAGCGAAAATTAGCCCAAAGCCAGCTAAATCCACTTAACGATAGTCGATGTTTCAACAGAGAATACAGTTGTCAGTTGCCTTTACATGTTCGGGTCTCCAATTCGCCCGAACGAGACCATTTCGGTTGCTTAAGGCACCTTTATGCGGGCTCGTAAGGCAACTTCCCTCTCACCGTCTCAACATCCCCCCACCCCACCCTTCCGTCAGTACGTTATCATATGTATATACGTGTGTCGACTCACGGGATACATCCGCTTACATTAATTCTTCTCTCATAAACGAGTGATCCATGGATCGAATCGCAATTTCTTCAGAACGTATTACCATAGCTATGCGGCTCTGCGCCCACATTCAAACCGACGTCTTTAATATTCGGTCTCAAATTGTTTTCGCTCAGTCTTAATTTTTCTGCGTTTGATGCGTCTAAAGTGCCGCTAGCCAGAAACGCCAGACGAGTAAAAACACACGCCACAAAGAAACTTCCAAACGGATTTTCACAAATAAAAGTCCGGGACTCGTCGCCGTAGCAGTGGCCCTGCTATGTTTCTCAGATTTGATATGTGCCGCCTTCGCAGTAACATAGCCATCGTCAAAAGTACATGCTACGATCGTACCTATGTTCTCAACCCGTTCGCTAAACAGACGCAGTCAAGGAAGTGCTTACCGGATAGGATGATAAATATATGATTACATCTATCTACTGAAAATTTTTGCCAGATTTCGCCGGACGAGTTGAAGGAAACAACTGATCGGGCCATCAGTAGAGTGGTCGAGATTATTCGATACGCTCACGTAAGCATCCACAGCATTCAGTGTTTGAGGCTCGCGTGTTATTAGGATCTACTAAAGCCTTAATCGAACAGTACCTTATTGTGCTGATGGCATCCTCTCATCAGTATCTTTTCAGCCTATTCTATCTTCATGTCTTTGCCATGCGGCGTAGTGATCTGTATTTATTAAGCACAATTAACGTTAAGGAATGGCGAGCCTAAGCGGTGCTTAGTAAGCCGAGTCGGCGGCACGTTGCTCGCCGTAACCAAAGCAGTCGTGCCGCTGCCGTCGCCGTTGTCGACGAAAACAGCGACGATGACGAAGAAAACGATGACTATGAAGAGAAACGTAAGGGCTGGCTGCCAAAAGACTTACTTGCCCATCGCCCATCTCTACGTTCAGACTTCAGCTGTTGCTGCTGCCGCCGCTGTTACTCCTGAAGGGGCTCGTGATCACGACGTGCGCTATGATCTTGATGACTTCGCCGATAGCTTGATAGCTGTAGGCAGCTAGCTGGCCACGGCCGCTGCCTTCCGAGGGCTCAGTATCTATAGCGGGTTGGCCGTCTCGTTGACTCCCTGGCTTCTCGTCATTCTCGTTTAGTATAGCAGAACCATCAGCCGCGGCGCAGTTTTAGTCCGCGTGCTGACTTAAAGCACCAGTACGCAGCACATACCAAGCTACCTGCATAAACATGACAGTACGCGCCTACCGCGGGCCCAGCGGGATCGAGGCTTTTCATTGGCATGGGACGACAAGGATTTTGATGTCCATGTGACTCCTCGATGAAGGCTTTCTCGTCTACTCGTTTATTGGCTGCCGTTAATCGTCGTCCATTAAATCGTCGGCGACTTTGCTAAACGATCGAAAGTCGATTCCCGATCGGGCAAGCGGCCTGCGCGCCAGAACTGGCCGCGCAGGCCCCGTTAGCCGCTCTACTGCTGCGACTGGTCGGACGAGAATGAACGAATCTTAGAGGTATATCGTTATGAAATCGTGTGCTAGTGCTTGATTTGAGTGTGTATGGTGCCGAGACGACAACGAGAACTTCATTGTGCTTTGAATAGCTGCCACAGTGGCAGCAGAAACATTCTCGTGCCGTCGCGGTCCGAACGGCACCAAAGCGGTTGGTACCGCCTGCTCCAACTATTTCTATCCACAGGAAAGATACTGACGATAGGGAAGCAGCCTGTCTAGTTAACTCGCGATAAAAACCAACACTGCCGGCCCTGATGGACAGTAAGTGCGTGATGTTAGAAAAAAAGACAAAGATAAAAGTGAACGACAACTGTTGATGAGCTAATAACAACCAAGCAGTAGTTAATTGGTCAGCAAACGATGAATACTGAATGTCACCCTCAAACACCCGCCTAGGACCCCCAATTAGAGGCGTCACTGCTACAAATACTTCCGCTGCTATATCCATTACGTGTGACACTTATCGTAACCGTACTGCTGATGGTAATGACGAAAACGTAGATTATCTCTTGAGAAACTGTTCGGCATTGTTACTATGGCAAATAGTGAAGCGGAAGAATTGAATAAGGGACAAAATAGGACAAAAAATATAAAAAGAACGTATCCATTTTACTATGTGTTTGTAATGCGGTCCCCGTATCAATGGCCACAAGCCAAGATGAAAGCTAAAAGATTGGGGTAGTCCAACTGAAAAAAACAAAAACTCGATCGAGGTACGTCATTCATTTCGATTCAATAGGGTATACGCGTCAGCTCTACACGATCGTTGATTCGTACATGTGCACGAAAGGCGGATGCAGCGGGTAGTCAGTCACATGAACATAGCACCCCTGCACGGATGAGGTTACGTGAACCGGGGAAACGATATCCGCCCACAACACATTGACTATGTGCTTCTGGTGGCTTGATGATGAAACCGAGCTATGTTCCAATGATAGCAGTTATGGGCTTTTCTAACGATAACAATAACAGACAAAAGAAAAGCCGCGATCCCGCTTGGTCAGTGCTGGATAAGATCGAATGGCGTGATGGGCACGCCCAGGACAAACTGGATCAAGGCCTCGTTGGGCAAAACATAACAATAGCATATACAAGAAGAACGATGGGACGCATTTTTTTTCCTGACATAGTGAGCATTCATGGGAGATCTTCCACATTTTCTAACGTTGCTCTAAATTAGCGTTGCAATATAATGGCAGCAAATAAAGTAAAAAGAGCAGTGAGTACAAGCAAACCCTATGAGCAATTGAAGCTTGACGAGGATGCGTGCATCTGTACGCCCTGTCGACTAACGAGTTCGCGGACCCAACAGGTACTCATACAACTTCAGGTTGATGGGATTTATATAAGTACTAAGTGATAATTACTGTACATATATATATATATATATATATATATATATATATATATATACATGAACGTAGTTGCGTGTACACAGCAGGTAGCTCCCGGACGAAAAGTGTCCACTCAATAATGATGACCACTCTATCAATTACGAACGAACGACAACACAACAACAACAACAACAACAACAACTACTACCATTACTATAGTTTCTATTTTGTTGTTGGAAAAAAAAAACTAGAAATTAACACAATAGCGGCAAGATCAACGGATTTTACATAAATGTGTATACATACAAACAGCGATTGTGTGTCTTCAATTAGTTCTTCGTTTAGTTTTTCGCTCTCAATCGGTTTGTCGGCCAATACAACCCAATACTTCTTTGTCACGTTCGCCCCTGTGTCACATCATAGACACGCATACACATAATGTTGTATAGCTGTTACTCCGCTGCTGTTATTACTGCTGATTCGCGCAGAGCCTCAACTAGCATCCGTTTCCGAGTGAATTTTCGTTGTTGTTATCGTCGTCGTCGTCGTCGCCGTCTTTGCCCCATAGTTGCTTCAGCGTCGACGTACTGGATAGTGTCACGTAACGCTGCAATAGCTTGAATCTTGTCACGTTTAACGGATGAACATATGAGCGTGTACATGGCTGGCGGACGTTTTACTCTCCCCACATGTGTCTGTGTGTACTTCGCCTCAACATGGATGATGGCTCACTGACTTCATTCCTAACCAATCGGTTCGTCTGGTCAACGGTCGAATACCGTTCAGCGAGTATTAGACCCGTTCGCTTATTCATATCCGAACGTACACATCCAAAAGGATAAAAAAACCACACTGCCACGATACAATGTACATTTATCCTATAGAATATCGTTGTTTTTCTCCACGTATGTTATATCTATATAATGCATGAATGTATATTGCAGTGGTGTTTATGTGAAATAGAATAGTAGCCTGCTTCGAAAGGAACGCCTGTTTAGATGAAAACATTTCAAATTGAAGATTACTAGGCCTTATCGTTTTTATGAACTGTATGGCCGTTCATAAAGTTATTCCGACCGACCAACAAAAACACTAGTCAGCAACGTGTGCTATAAATGGGCTAAGAAAATAAACACGATCGGGAATTTGTCGATTGAAACCACTGTCGTCGTTGATACCGCAAGCATATTAACGCCTGGCATCGAGCATCGCTCAAGCTAAGGTTTTGATGGCCGCACAAAATAGATCATGGCACTGTCTCACTGGTGACCGACCGCTGCAGATGCTAAAAAGTTATGACGTTTTAGAAGAGGTGGCTTCTGCATACGTTGGCGCAGATGTAGGCGAGGTATCATCGCACTGTAACGCTTCAGATTTGCTCATGAACTGAAGTGCGTTTTAGCTCGTTATCGTTCCCGCATCGGCGCAGCCAGTTAGACTACTGAAAAATCGGTAGACACTGAAATTTCCAATCATGCTGGTCCGGATCGTTCATCTCTACCGGCGGAAACGAAGCGAAGTACTGTTGACATACATTAGATGATCTGGTGGCGATCTGAACTCGCTCATATGAAGTTGTGTTGAATAATACAGTTACCCATGGGAGAATTCATAGTTTCTCTTAAGTTAGCTTAACGGCCTCACTTCGTTCGTTTCTATCTATGAACTTATTGTAGATCGCCATGCAAGGATAGCAGCGTTCTGCACAGATAAACGCTATTGTTAGCTGCGTTCTCTCTCTGATGGAATAGTATAAATGCATTCGACATAGACATATTGCCGGCCATTCCGTAAAATCAATGAATACGATAGACAGAAATTAGGAAAGAGAGAGAACAACTTAAACTTCTTAAGACGAGCGTGGGCCAAATGAGAACTGTGTCCGTGATCCCGGACGTCGTGAGCTTCGACGCCGGCTCCCATAGGATAATCGTTGCATCTAGACCACACTGCCTTTGGTAGTCGCGCTCGTCGACAACAACTTAGCCAACCAGTCAGCCGAACGCCAAACAGGTAGGCAAGACAGAACGCTACGATTCCAATGATGCTAAAACGCAACACAACAACCAACGTAACATTTGAGCGAGAAAAATCCACCGGGTGTATTCCGCGCATCGTCCGCCTGAGGAATCGGTGAAAATAACTAACTTCCACGAGAATCTGTGGCCGCGTACCCACTACGGCACACCAACTGCCGTCACCAATACTAACTATAGCGTATACTAAGAAATGTCGAATATCTATATATATATATATATATATATATATATATATCTATCGCTATCCGGACATAGATAATCGGCTTCAGCAGAACGAACGCGAATACCGTACGCCCTGCCGAGTATTCAGGTACCCTTCGAACAACGTTTCGACTCTTCTGCGTTTGTTCAATAAGTGACGGCCAACAAATAAGAGGCAAGATAACAAGGGTATGGCAGTAGCTTTACTGTTGGGTTTGTGTTATTCTTGCGACCGGTGCGCGCCATAGTGATACTATCCGAGTTTTCATGTTATTGGCTTGAGTTACAGCTGTTGACGGAAGCGTCCGTGAAAGCCATTTAAAGATACATAACTTCCTAATCATTGACTATCTATTTAACGGTTTCTGTGAACCATAATAGAAACGGACCGATGCTGTGATCGATAAATTTTGTATGATCCATTATAAGAGGATGCATTCAAGGTCCCGAACAACGCCTATGGATTTTGTTGACGTCAGCTAACAGTTTGAATGGCAGCGGCAAGCAATGTGGTATAGCAATTGCTGAAACCAATGCAAGGGGTCGCGTTCGAGTTAAACAATTGAGAATGCTCAAAAACTAGTCCACAACTAGACGAAAACCCATACGAAACCCATAAAAAACATTGGGCTTTCCAATAACGAATTAGAACACTTGACACACTCGTTTACTTACAACCGGTCTCATTATGATATAATTGGGGCTGAGTATGGTGTGGCCTCGTTGACACCAGTTACTCCATTTGTCGATGTACAAGAAGGAAGCCAAAAGGAAACGAACTACTCCGTACTTTTTCTTGCCAACGTTACTGTTGTTTCTCTGCGCTAGCACAACTATTACCGCTATCAGTGTTACTATTGGCCAGTTATCGGAAGGATCAAATAATCGTTTCCTTTCCAATTTCACTCGTTCGCCACTTGCTTGCCATTGTTGGTTCAGCACGCGACAAAGCTATCGCTCGCTTTTGTTCATGGTTGAATCAGGCGGGGGCGGCGCGCCCACTGTTATGCGTCGTCCATTGCGTAACGACGGACTGCAGCTTTCAGCAGGACGCGATCATTACCACCACCAAAGAGCAGAAGCAGAGACAAGTACGATAGTATGTATTTCGTAGTTCAACGACTATCGTTAACACGATCAGACGGGGGTTATGGCAACAGCCGCCGGTGCTGTTGCACGAGACGCCCTCCTGATGGTAGCATTCCACCCGTACCGATGACAACGCAGCACAATTTTGCCGTACGTAACATATATGAGTTGTTTGTTAGTTGGCTTCGATTGTGTTGATAATATTGAAAGACGGGGGCAAGGCAGAGGGGCTGCGGGGGAGTAACCGGAGCTAGGTAAAACATGACTTACAAGTTGTCACTGGCCATTGCTACGTGAATGCTGAAAGCGTCGCTGGTGCATCGACCAACGAAGCTGTTTCACTTGAAATTAATAATTATATATATATATACACTCAAACCTTGTGTTATTTTGGTTATTACAGGTAAGCATTGCAGAGTCCCCTTCATGTGAATAGTCAATGTACGGAGCCAGTAATGATTGGCAGGGTGTTTCGCTTGAGATCAGGCCCATCTCACATGGATAAGCGTCCTCATCTTCATTTCCATCAGCCGCCAGCCATGATAACCGTGCCCGATTTACAAGTCGGTAACATTCTACATCTATACATGACCAGTGTGATTAACCTATAAGTAGATCCGGTTCTTTTCTCTGCTGACCATCATCTTTCCATTTAGTTGTCATGGCAATAGCTCTTGTTGCTGTAGCTGCCTATTTTTTGTTTTTTACTCTACACTGACACTTTTATAAATGTACATATGATGTGATTAAGAGCCTATATATATATATATACATATTTATGCAGGGAGAGAGGGAGAGGGAGATAGATAGCCAGCAACTAAGCATGACACATCATTCTAATAGGACATGACCTGCTGGTGTCAAACTTCAACAACCGAAATCTAGTAACTCTATGCATTATAACAGATCTGACTGAAGGGACAGTCCCTGAGTAGCGTGAAGGAACAGTGGATGGATATACGTACGAAAAGTCCAGCTGATGAACAACTTGGCAATAACCACCATTCAAATGATGATCGTTTACAACACGCAAGTGAATCACTGACTGCCTTGACGGACAAAGCCGACTTCACTGGCACGTGATGAGCCTCAAGACGGATGCGTCGGAAGAGTGGCTAGTAACGCAAGATCATATAGAAGTATATAAAAGTGAAACGACACCTTAACAAATGAGGAAGAATTGCTTGTTTGTCATTATAGAAGCTCACCTTGATTTAACCGAGATGACAGTTAACTCGCAGCGAACAGAAATACGAAAGAACTAATTCACGAGGATGTCAAATTTCGCACACGCGCCGCAGTGAAGCTGGCCGTTACGCTTGTTTATTTTCAAAGTAACAGAACCTCGATGAGAAGTTTTCAAGGCTTCAAATACTCATTATATAAGTGTATGCGCTCTACGTGCTTAGCACTATATGATTTTTTGGACGACTCTCCTCATTTTGTTTTCGTCTGCTAACCCCATAACTACGTCGGCGGTGGCACTTCACTTCACTGGAGTACAGCCTCTGTAGCAGTGTGACCATCATTCTGCTCAACTAGGCGCTACGATGCGAAAGTTCCTGGCGGTCTTATCCATTGAGCAGTAGGGTCGCATCTTTCCGGTAAAAAACAGATGATACTCGTCGTGGTCGTTATGTAATGTCACCTTTTAGTCAGCCATTAAAGATCAGTAAATGCGAATAAGCAGGTCCTGGCAATGCTCGTTGCATGGCGGCTCCCACACAAAATGAGGTCGTAGAGTCCTCATTAAACCTTACCGAGATGGAGGATTGTATTCCGGGCGACATTTGGCCAGAACATCTGAATAGCAGTTAACGACAATCGATAATACACATCAATTTACGAAATTTTACGTCTGGTAAAGATCACGGCTGTCTGTGGTTCGGTACCGGATTGCTTCCGTGCGCCGACACGGTTAGTGTAGCTGGTATGGTATATGAGAGCGGGGCCCCAACACGAAACTATGTTTGGTTCATTTAGAAGCAAAAAGGAAAAATTTTCTTTAATTTTTAAATCGCTTCATACTGTATCGGCCGGTGGTTTTACTTGAATTTTTTTAGTTCACTTTGGTTTAGCTCAACGTTTCCCTCAAAAAGGGAGCCGCCGTAGATGTTATTTAGGGTGCGTAAAGGTGTGCCTTCAAATCGTGACTTCAGAAGACGTTTCGAGTCACTTTCGCGTACGCTTACCAGCTTCGACGTCGTATTAACTACGCACGCTAAAAGAAGCGATAGCGCTATTTCCGTAGCGTGCCGTATCCGTGCTTGTGACTGTGTGAAGCTGTATCGTTCCCCGTCAGCAATTCCCGCCAGGGCTTTACCAATTTAAATCAGTGCTCGTCGCTACCTTGATGTTAATAACTCTATCTATAGAGGCACTTTAATGTATGTTTCAGCATCGACAGCAATATGTGTGACAACAAACTGTTTCGGAGATAGCTTGTACCTATGTTCTAGGCCGGCCAATATTACGCCTGATAACGTAGTATCTACTAATTGGCCTAGCTGGCTATTTTGAACATGTCGTTTCGTCTACATTTGGGCCAATCCAAATCTGACAAGTTCAAATCTCATTGACGTACACGCACATCTGGAACCGCATTGGGGCTGCGTTGTTGCCCTTAAGTATAGTCTACATAGCAACTATATCGAACGTGTACTAGCACAGGATTGCTCTTTTGCTTTTGAAGTCTCAACAAGAAAAACCCGATATTAGAACGAGAGCTCGCATGCGTCGTAGTGGCGACAGCAACAAATGATGTCTCAGCGAGTACGAATGAATCTATGCGAGCTCTGTATTTAGTGCAGTATGGAAAAGGTACCGGAACGGACCACATTCAAGGCGTGCATCACCCCAAAAATCAATATATAGCCTAAACTGTTAATACTATATAACTGTTCCTGTCTCTGCTGACCATTTTTCGATTTACTATAATTATATTATGGCTGTTTAACCGCTCTAGTCGTCATAGTCCAGTACGTTGCCTTTAGCTACCATTACGACAAACAAAGAAGCGAACGACGTGTGCGGAACGTCAGTTCGCACAGAGGTAACAAGTTGTCTGCTACAAATGGCGATCATTTAAAAGAGGAGCTGTTGCTGCTGTTATTATGAGTAAATACTGCTATGAATAGAAAAGCACCCAACTGCTTTGCACGGATATCGAATCGGGTATCAGTGCTTGATCGGCAGTTGTTTTCTATCGGTCGCTAATTTTGTTTTGCCATCAACTGAGTCAGTGACGTCTGATTGGCTGCCAGATCGATATTTGTTCGGTTGGGTCCTGCTCGGTTCAACCCAGCGGATTCGCTCAGTAAATAGTCGACTACAACGTCGAGGACGTCGCCGTTGTCGAGCAGACATCGAGTGCTGTTACGATGTTACGCGTCGAACATTAGACATCAATCAGAATGCAGTAGCAGATCAGAATAAGCAGAAATTCGCTAACGATGGTATCAGGGACTATTCGTTTCTTGTTACGTTACGTTACATTGAAAGCCTACTATTGCTTTTCTCTCTCCCAGGCATAATCGTTTCCTCCCCTTCCCCCGCACCGCCGCAGGTGACTTTAATTCTACTCTTAACTACCCGTGTAACAACAATTGGTGCTCGGATACTGAAAGAGAGAACGGAGGTGATCGTCTTGTAGCGATGCCGTCTAGGTGTGCCAAGGTTCTGGCGAACTTTCCTACAGAGGCAATCGAAACACGGTGAACCTATGGCTTACAACGATCCATTTTACTCGCTTACAACATTCATTTGTGGGTTACGACGTTCAGTTAACGAGCGTACAACTGCCTGATTGCGCACGCTTGCTCGTTTCGGAGACTGTGGAGCACCGCGGTGTACAAGCCGTGCTAGTTATATTAACTAGTAGAGCCAGTAGCGTACGATGTGCACGCCGAATACAACACGATCGAATGAAAAGAGACAGACAGAAGGTGATGCGCAATCCGACGTCCAAATGTTGCTACTCAGTAACAGGCAGACGGAAAAGAAAGACAAAAAGAGTTTCATGCATTTCAGTGCTGGTGTCGAACCGCTCCCAAATCCTCGTTTTTTCTGATTCTGCCCTCTTCAAGCTGTCATCAGAAGAGGGGGAGGATGGTGCTTTGCAGACGAAGGAAAAACTGAGAGAATACACGGTGGAGAAAGATGGAGTGTCAGTGGGAGGTGCTACAGCATAGTTTGTGTCTAAGTGTGCGTATGTGTACGTGCGTGCGTGCGTACGTACGTACGTACGCACGTACGTATGCGTGTGGGTGTGTATGTGTGTATATCTGTGCCCGCTGACTACGCACAATAGCATGTTCTAGCTGTCTTCATCGTCACTCGAAGATTTCACTCTGTTTTGGCGTTAAAGATTAGCCAAGAGAAGCTGAAAAATAAGAAAAAAACACGAAAGAATCTTCTCTACTAAGCTGTCTGTCGCTCGCTAAAGGGAAAGCAGAACAATTTCAGTCGATAGGAATTACTGTGTTGACAGCTGTTTGCGCTTAGCTATGCGTTGTTTCTCTTTTGCCTTTTTACAGACACACGACCGTACCTGGCAATTATACGTGTATACCCACAGATCTCTCACTAATGTAAAGTACTCGAGGGGCTTTTTTCAAATATTTGACGGTTTTCATCTGTTTCAGAAAGTAAAAAGATGTTATAAACTTTCGGGTGCAGCAATTTGTATAGCCTAAAAAACATGTTACTGAACAATTAGATGTATACGTTTATCATTTGACCACATGCGGTCCGATAGAGTGCGCTATGTGAGTATTTGTCGTGTGCATCCGCTATACCGCTAGCCATCTTCGTCATTTCGTTACTTAGTAAGGCGTTTTGTTTTGTCGCCAGCGAGTACCAGCGTAAACGGCAGTGCGCATCTGTTACATGACGAGTACAGTACCGCGGAACTGTTGCCGTCGAAACTGCACTGCTGGTGGCAATGGCTGATTTGTCAGAAACAAAAAAAAATAAACACCCCATGCCCAGGGGTACAGCGATAGCGGCGGACTCGAGCAAAGAGTGAAGATCTGATTCTTCAATTGAATCTGGTCAATGGTGGAAGCGATGATGACGACCACCAATATCATCATCGTAGTGGTGATTTAGACGTGTCCGATGCCAGAGACAAACGGCTGGTCCGAGAACTCATTCCTCGCTCGTTGTTGTAGGCTCAACGGAAAGGATGCGATGACTAGGCTTCGTATCGTATTATTATTATATAGTTATTATATAGTTTTTTTTCTAACCTCTTGTTATCTTTACAATATTATCTAACATATCGGTCTGGGGCTGGCTGATGGCGAGTCCGACTGACTCGTAAAACAGAGCTGGCCTGCATAGAACAGCAGTGCTACAACCGTAATCGAGGTGATGGCAGCAGCAGCAGCGTTCTTAGTTCTAATGTGAATCGTGAGGGGTCTCCGAAAACTCTGGCACGCGGATAAGCGTATCGCATCGGCACTGTCATCGTCATCTGGCAAAAAAAAAACGGTAATTGCTATTAATCGGGGGAGCGGGGGGGAAACGCCTTAGAAATATGCACCGATGATATCGACGACTATAGAAACAGAACGAACAAATTAGATACGAAGAGAAACAAAAAAAAAAAAGGGTGGACTATTCAAGAACAAAAATAATCGCAAATTTCGACCCTAAGCTCACGATTTTTTAATTAATAAATTGACAGACCCTGTTTTTACTGATTCATTCAAGTTACATAGAACAGAGGCAAAAAAAAGCAGATTTTTCAGCGATTTCATTGCTCTCATTTCTTTCCATATCGTCCTAACGCTTTTCTTCGTTTCTTTATAAGGATGTAAATAGCAACGACTTCCACAGATACTCTATTGGATGCGATGGCAAAAAGGAAACAGAAGAATAGATTAATTTAAAGGTGATATTGCTCCATATAATCTCTGCTGGGAATCACATGTTCTGGTGAAATATGGCATCATACAAACGTCTCTGTATATCTTCAACTGCGCGTGATTCTGTGATCAGTTAGTTGACAGACTATTTATTGGGGAGTGTTGATTATGTAGTCCTATTCGTTTTCATAGGGACTACTCGCGCCTGTAGATCATTATAAGCCGCTGGCGCTGCTGCCTGCTTGATTCTTTGCCTCATTCGACGGCCATTTGTTGAAAGATGCTTCTTCCGCTACTACTACTACTACTACTACTACTTATTTTTTTATTTTTATCGTTGACTTTTCGTCGACATTTAACAGCAGCAACAGTGTCGGTGGAATCGGCAGGAGATGTCCCTGTAATGTAGATGTTGGTCATACGCAGTTTGGACGTTTCTTCGTGTAACTAATTGGAGGAGACGACGCTGCTCGTACGTTGCTAGCGTGGTCAGTGGTTTGGTAGACCAAGTAGTCGGCCAAAGAACGCAGTAACACATATGACAAGCGTTGACGACGATGGAATTGATGAAATAGCAGGGCGGAATTTGTCACGAATAGACAAAAATCAGAGGAAACCGTCATCATGGTTCTGGCCATCAGCCTCATTTCTGTCGTTGTGTTCAATGTCACCGAATGAACAAATGATTGGTACCACTGATTCAAGAGCCTGCATCGATACGACCTGTGTCATACACGTACCTGTCCACATGTACAAAGCGCTCTTAGACATGTTACAATTCGTATAGATTTATGCGTCCACGCGACGGCGGCGGCGGTGGCCATTGTACAACTACTGAAGAGACTAACAGCCGAAAAATCGTCAACGCGTAGCAGCAGCAGAAGCGGCTATGATGACAGAGACCTGCAGCAGCGACTAGTTATAGCTCAGCAAGCATTCTTACGGGAGCGACATCGCTGCACTGATAACGATAACGTCGAGAAATGACAGAATGACCGAATAATTCTGCTGAGCGTGCCGAAGATGGGACGAATCCGAGGCGTCCCGCCCTCATCTTTCCTTAAAATATGCACACAGCCATCGGCTATGGTAGCGATCGTGTCATCGCGGCGCCGCTGCAAACGCCCTGAACGGACAACGACGACGACGACGACGACGACGGTAACAAACCACCTCTGAGTAGTATCGTTTCCTGGCAGTGCGGTATACAAATCCACTGTGGGTTCGATGTCTTTCCGATCAGTGTCTCAGCAATGTCTTTTTCTACTTCTATGCGGCAATCAGGTAAACGAAAAGGATATAATGGAAAACTGCGTTTGAGCGGCTTTTAACGGAGATCCACTCGTCTGCCCTCAGGCTGACCAATCAACCGCCCAGTTAGCTCTGGTGCAGGCCAGCGATTGGCTTACTGTCAGATAACGATGACAAGCACTCATTTGACAGAGCTTTCACTAAGCATGCATCGAATACCGCAAGATAGAGGTTTTCTACAGTTTTATTTCACTACACTTACTATTATCATTATCATTACGGTCAACAACTGCTTTGAGCTTTCCGTTGTTGCTTGGACCCCGTCTTCGTCGTAGCCGACGTCCTTTCAGTGTACCTTCGAACAAACGCAACAGCATCCGTTTGTCAATCCGTCGCTCGTTCCGCACGCAGTCGTACTTTTATTAGACAGCCTTGTACGTACCGCCACCAGCTGCGCTAATGTAATAGCAGCAGCAGAAATAACTTTTATATGTTAACTCCGAAAGTGGAAAACGCTACCCAGCGAGCAGGAGATCGACCGGTCAATTAAGCGTACATTGCTATTGCCTCTTATATACAACGACGAACCATATAATCAACAACAACTACAGTCACCGTAAGTAAACAATTCGGCTTTTTTAAACACACTTTATTATTTGAGTATTCTCTGATGATGTCCGAGCGTCCATCGCTCTACGATACCCCACACTCTAACTAACTGTATCTAGTGGCGGAAGCCATCTACGTACATCGCTACCGTTTTGGTGGCCTTTTTATCAGCGTCCACGCATTTATCCATCCGTCTATCTTTACATCTAAGTATTTATTTATCCATGCCTCCTTTGAAGCATCGCCTATCCAGCCATCTCTAATCGGCGTGTGTCTGTGTGTGACAAAGAACTTTGTTGCCAGAACGTAGGAAGTAGCGACGATAATAATAATAATGACGATGATAAGCGAAGTAAATACGCTTCATGTGAAGCTATTATAATCACGGCATGTGTGATTTTATTATTATTACCATCTTCAATTTCGAACTAAGTGATAATTTTCGTAAACATAGATATCTTCGGTTTGTAAAAATGGACAAGCCACTAAATTAGTCGCTACGGTCTAGAGAGGCCAAAAATAGGTGTTGTACAAGTTGAAAAAAAAATTTTTAAAAATGTAGCAAGTAGGCGAATAAACAAATTTTCTCCAACAGGCAATCTTCTTGACCGAACGATAATCATGAAGAAAAGATATCGTGAAGTCGCATTGGCAATAGTCCGCTCGCTAAAGCGACAGATTAGTTCCCCTCCCCGTGGGTGGCTTCAAAAGTATCCAGGCGACAAAGTCTCTTTGTTATAATAATATTTTAGAAAAAAATGCGAAAAGCTTTGACACAAATAATAGAAAAAAAAAAAAACATTAGAAATAACCGCACCTCTACTCTGAAGTCGCGTGCAGTCTGCTGCTTGAAGAAATCCTACCTTCATTGAAAAGCCATATCGCCGCCATCATCGTCGTTGTTAACATCGTTTAGCTCAGCGCCTCGAACAGTTGTCGAGTTTGCTTTGGATCCATTCGTCGAACAACAACAACAACAGGAGATGCCGTTAGACGGCGTCAACAGAGCTAGTGATGAAGCAGACGCCAGCGGTTTTACGGTCTGAAAAAATGTCTCCACCAGACACACACGGACACGATGACAATGATGCCGTAACGCTGTCAACAACGACGATGAAGACAACGACAACAGCAGCAGCAGCAGCACAAGATGGCAACGATGAATGACAGCATACGTCGCCTTCGTTTCGTTCTCTGGCAGACCAAACTCGATTCGACTCAGTCTGACACAGCCCAACCCAGTACAGCCCAGTGACACAGACACACGGCAAAGCGGGAAGATCACATACACGACGACAGATAGAATCAGTCAACTGCAACAGTTCCGTGGCTAAGTAGTCCGCCCGAAAGGACCCACGGGCGAGCCGGGCACACAGGCCCAAAGACACCTCAGAGGCGTAATTAGCAGTTACCGTTGTCGGCGATTGACGGTCGCTAAGAAAGGCAGCGGCTTAGCAGAGACACACGGCCGTAGCAACAGTAACACGCTACAAAAACTATAAGTAGCGGTTCTAGAAGCACTGTCGCCTAAAGCGAGTGGAACCAAGAGAGTAAGTACGTAAAGCAACAAAACAGACGAGGTCTTATGGAGGGACGTACTACAGAAACGTGCACACCCACACGCAAATACACAGGTACATTAGCCGATTGGTAACCGCACATATGCACAGACAGGGTTAGCTGTAGCGGCAGGACAACCAGAAGCTAGTAGTTATACAAATTGCGTTTTCGGCCGCTGCTGCGGTTGCCGTCGCAGCTATCTGTGCCTTTGTTGTCCACGCTGATATCGGTAACGAAAATGGATTTGTCAAGACGAAGATCAGGACACCGCCCCCTGACGAACGAAGCAGACGAAATACGCTACTGACTGCCGCCCACGGACAAACAAGTTATCGGGTGAACTGAATCGTACCAACTACTATAGCAGGAAGGAAACCATACTTGTCAAACCAGTGGAACAGCAACAAAAAACATCATGTAGACATGCACATGTAGGCGCCATTCATGTGAGCACGGCGCGTACGTTTATTTATGTCATAAATCAATAGAACCTATGAAGATTTAACCAGAGAGGACAACGGAGAAAGGTATAATTATAAAAATTAGGCGCGGATTGGTAATATTGATACTGTACTATGTGATGGGGGCTGGAAAAATGAAATTAGAAATTTTAAGATTTGTGTTCCGTGTTAGTGCCAAATACTAGCATATATATATCTTGCCGTACTACGTGTCTGAAATGATCAAAAGGACAATAGTGTTGTTCCTGTCAAAAAGTACCTATGTGCTTGCATCTTTCGTCCTCCAAGAATAGCAGCCGTAAACCACTAGACGACTTACATATACGTGCACCTATGCAGATATAATAGAAATAGATGATCCTGTTATGATGTTGCGTGCACAATAATGCCGACTTGACTCGTGGCCAAACAGTGAGACAGGTAGACAGCCATAGGGTGAATCAAAAAGCCAGGCCCTCTCCCACACGTCCACGGTTCGGTCTGGCAATTGCACCGTGTCGTTGCGTTGAGCGGCAAGTAGCTTTTACATATAATAGACGGCACGTAGATAGACACGCATCAATTAATATACTACGACGAGAACAACGATTACTATCCGATCGTACGATTGTTTCGTTGCACACTATTATTACCTGGCGGGGCATTTGTTGATGTCTGGGGGCCTGGCAGGTGACATATTAATATAACCAACAGCAAAAGGACAAATGTGCGCATCTCCAGGAGGTCCTTGATCTTGATCTTGTGACCTCGGTCGCATGGTCACAGCACGCCGCCACAAGCATAGTCGAACCAGCGGCGATCTGCTGCTGCTGCTTTTTTCTGACCTTTCTGCTGTTGGGGCTGTATAGAGAAAAAGAAGCTTATAGTGATGGACGTTAGCGTCATCAGTGGCGGTGGTCGAATCGGCACCGTCGGTGCCGTAAACAACAAGACCAACCGCAGTAACGGTGATAATGACGCTGGTCGTTGTAATGTCGACTATGGTGCGATTGACACTTATCCTCGTCACCGTGGCGGCAAAAATTGGCTCAACGAAGAGTTGTCTTTGTCGCTGCAGCTCCCGCTAACGATGATGATGATGATGATGATGATGATGACGATTATAATGATGGTGATAGTTGCGATGATGACTGTGACGAGGGGGATCGAGCGTTGAGCGGGCCCCAAAAAAGGCCGCAGTGCGTAAAAAGAACGACGAAGGTATCGATTGTGATGATGATGATGATTATGATACGACACTCTTTGCGTTGCACCAATGAGTTCCGCATTCTTTTCGCCGTTAAGGATGCCTGCCATGTAGCTGTTTAGGCGGGACTTGTATCTGTAAACTCATATATGTATGAAATACCTGTTCAAAATATTGGCCTAACAAACATCAGAGCACCGCGCATTATGGAGCCACGTTTTAATCCTAACTTATGATAAACTTTAGTGGCAGTAATATGTTTTCGATAAACAGCGTTCTGCTTATCGTTCAGGGCAAGTTTCGTCTTCTTAACGAGTGTTTGAACTGGCAACGCCGGCTGTGCCAACAACATGTGAGCGTGTTAATGCCAATAATGTCGAAGGTTTCTGCGACTACACGCCGCGACAATTTCAAAGCGGATCATATTGGGGGAAAATAAAATGAATTGTTATCCATTAAAGTGTCACTGTTATAGATGATCGCCAACGCTCTCTGTTGTGCAGGAAATCTTTATCACGGATACAAGCTATCTTGTTAATTTTTTTCTATTGTAATGGAACGTTTTTTAATTACATAGGCCGTTGTAATGTCTGTTATCGTCCCAAGATATTAGAACAAATGCTCTAACAATTGTGTCCAGATGCCAGAGAAGTTCTCTCTATTAGAAGCAATAGAGAGACTATGTCTTTACTATTGTTGCGCTTGGTACGCGGCAGAAATCATTAAGTACCATGTTTTCTTAGTACGTAAAAAACAAGCACGGATGCCGCCGGCGACGGAACTCCGAATTTTTAAATACAGCACAGAAGCCATGAGCGAAACACATACAGGTTAGTTCTATAGCGACAGCAGAACCACTTAAGTGTGCTACCGATCGCTCGAAACAGAACTACTTCTGTCAGTGAGGGAAAACAATAACTTTCAGACACAGATTTCGAAATGATGAAGGTCGGTTAAACTGCTCCCATACCGCCAAAACGAGCAAAAGAAACAAAACGACAACGAGGTAAAAAAAAAAATGGGAACACTTGACGAAGCTGAATATGACTTAAATCCAATCATCCATCCATTGCTATTGAATGTATATGTCTTTCATTTCTGTTCTGATAGACGATGAACATTGCTGTTATCCATAAACAAGTCAAATTGTCTAGAAAGCACTGCTGCTACTTCAGCGTCTGGACGGCGGCGGCGGCGGCGGCAACGACGAATTTATGGAAAAACTACAGTAACACTGGAAGAGATCGTTGAAGGGACCCATGGCCGAATGCAAAACCATTTGTCTCGTTTTCTCTTATACTGTTTTGCGCGCACACATACACACACACACA
>NW_019211455.1:6433087-6567247 GCF_002443255.2 Varroa destructor
ATAGAGAGAGAGAGAGAGAGAGAGAGAGAGAGAGAAAGAGAGAGAGAGAGAGACATGGTCCTACGCCCACCAAAAGTACATGGGGAAGTGTGGCAGCAGCGGAGAAAGACGAAGAAAGAAAGGAGAAAATAGTTACGGCGACTTTTTATGGTTTTTTTTCCCGTCCGGCAGTGGCCAATGCGTACGCGCAGAAAATCTTAGCTCTATCGCAAGAAAGTGACGTTGAGTGAAAACTCAGAGATTTTCCCTCTCTCTCCTCATTGTAGATAGTAGCTGAATTACGTAATCGACGCATGATGGGCGTGTCGAGAAGAGCAATGGCAACGGGAGCGTCGGTGGCTTCTTGATTTCCCGCAGCAACGTTTCAAGTTGAGGCGGAGAGCTGTTGGGATCGATGTGTTGCGCTCGGTGGATTCTGGGTCCCATTGGGGGCATCAGTTGCGAGGGGCTAATTTGCTCATTGTCGTCGTCTGTCGGCGGCGGCGGTGTATCTGCCGTCAGATGCTGGCCGAGGACGAGCGGCGCTGGCTCGAGCGGCAACAAAAATAGTTCGTCGGTCAGTCGGTTCTTGATCGGTCGATTCTACCGCCGCCGCCAATGATAATGGTAATTCGACCATACCGACCCGATACCGCCATCTCATCACACAATAGGGGGTCGAGGGCGTACCTTCCAGGTGGCGGTGATATCTGAACTAACTGATTAGCTGAAGCTGGCTATTCGCGGTCGGTCGAGCGACCCGGTCGGTTAACCAGAACGTCACTGCCCACGGGAGCAACCGTCACCATGACATCAAGCATAACAGGCACAAGCAACCGAGGCGGTGGCCAATGGTTGTCCATACACGAAAGGAAGAAGCCGCCAGGCCATTCAACACACGCACAAAAAACACAAACAAGCGTTTATATATATAATACGAATATGTAAGATATGTGTGCACCTATACACGCGTAACCGACGAAAAAGGTGGCCAACCAACCACCCTGAGTGACGCTCGTTTGGCGTCGTTTGTCGGTAGAAGCGAAACAACAGAACCCTGCCTTAGAACATTACTCGGTTTCTGTCTTTTCGATGCATTATTTTTCGATTCTCGTCGTGTAAAATGAGATGCAGTCGGAACATTAAAGCGACGACGACGACGACGACTTTGCTGAATCGTGGCGTTGCTGTTGTTTTCGTTGGTTTTGGTAGTGATCTTCAATCAGCGTCGCCGCACGTTGCGTACGACGTAGCGGTCATCGTTGGCCACTCGATGCCACTCCCTTGGCTAGCGAATCGACAGGCAGACCGACAGCTGATGACGACACATTGCCGCCGCCGCCGCCGCACAAAGACGTACACATCTGCCAGACATCCCTGCTCCGTGCTCTTCTACCGCGTCGAAATGCCTATCCGTGTGGCACGTATCTCTGGAAGATACAAAACAAGCAACAAATGAATGCAGTTCCCACCGTACTATCGCCACTGCTGTTTTTGTTGCTGCTGGAAGTGGTAGCTCTCGCTGCTGTGCTAATATTATAATGCTCGATCGAATTTTGTTCGCTTCCCATGTCACACGCGCACTAAGGCTCACATATACAAAAGTACTTCATGACGACAGAGCTCGGATGTGCACTGAATTAATTTACTCATTAATTTAGCTGGGCAATAGCCCCAGCCTGACGCTGCTGTTACTGCGGCCGTCGCCTCTGTCGCAAAACGTTCTGTGTACGTTTTTCTCCGAACAACAAACTACCACTTGATATCATATATATATATATATATGTTTAGAATACGATACGCGCCCGCTTCAGGAGCAAAGGGAGCGAGTACGACTCGAATAACGACAGCAGCACACGTTTATGGAAGAGGGAACCCGCACACGTATGCATGTAGATGCATGCCATGAGTGTTTGTATATAAATGTGCATATTTGTATACATAACTTTTTTTTTTTTTTTTGTTACAATATGTGTACGCCAAGGGCGAGATGGTGAGTAAACGGAGCAGAGAGATCCACTTAAAATGGGAAACCGAAATAGAGAAGTATCCAATAAATTCGAAACAGAGCAAAGAAAAAAAATCAAACGATCACTGGGAAAGAAGCCTCGACTGGTTTGGCCGTCTAAATAGAAACGCGTTTTGTTATTATAATAGTCAGGGCACATTCAATTCTTAGCGGTCACCCCTCCTTGAGCAACGCAGAAGTAGCAGCAGCAGCAGCAGCAGCAGCAGGGCGCATTATGACGCTCTGAAATGTTCGCTGGTAATTGTGACGACGGTTTTTGTGCAGACGGTCATGCGGATATTGCGGCTATTTCCACAACTTCCAGCTCGATTTCTTCTCCTGTGTGCGCAGACAACAATGACAACAACAGCTACAGGGACGGCAACGACAATGGCTATAATAGAGGACGAAATTAGGATGAGGTCATAGATACTCCTATCGTCATTGATGACCACGCTGACGCTGACGCTGACGCTGACGCTGATCACTGGGAACAGGGTGGAAACTGTTTGGCTGCTCGGTCAGTCGCACGTCCTATCTCTTCGTTCGCAACGATCTGCCAATGATTCGTCGGAAAACGAAATCGCGCCTTCGAAGCTAAGCCTCCCCTCTCAATAGCGAAATCATACGAATGTGGCGTCAACAGAAAAAAGAAGATATCCGATAGAAGAGCTAGCAAATCCATTTTTTCAGCATCAATAACAACGGAGTAGCAGCAGTGCCTGCAGATCTTTCTATTTCGTTCATATCTTAGAGATGCGTCTTGCAGACATCGATAAGATCGCCAATAGTCAGTACTGAATGATCAGAGGAACAGAGAAAAGCAGCAACGGCTGATGTGCATATGTATTATTATTTTAATCGTATCAACGATCTGTATGTAGGTACTCCACACGTGAATGATAACACGATGAACATTAAAGAAAAAACACTGCATGTAATAAATTAATTGATGATAGATGCAAATTAGTTCTGACGACTTCAAAAGAAAAAATATTTCGTAACGATGGCTATTGTTATTGGGGTTTTCTTCGTTACCCACCTCTTAAATTACATCATGATACTGCTACAGCCAATGAGTGAAGCTTCCAATGTATTGAAATAGCTTCTTAAGCAGAATATTGGCTTTTTATAGGGTCGAAGGGCGTTGCTGTACTGTGTGTGAACATTATTTATCGTCCGAATGTCGGTCGTTTGCATAGGTTGGCGCCCATCACGCATTTTGTATCCACTATATATGCGGTTCGTCGTAGATGCATGTGTCTATTATATTGAACTCATGTATAAACTTAATCTACATGTAGTTATTTGCTGGACAGTCGACGAGGGGCCTTCTATTTTCAGGGAAAAAGTCAGCGTGAAAGCATAAATGGCACAACGTGTTGGGTGGTGGTAGGAGATTTGGATGTTTATGCAGTGAAGACAGTAAGAGTAACGCGACTTTTTTTTTTTAATATTATCTTTGCCGTATAACAGTATATCGGAGAAAGAAAACCTGAAAAGGTCTTTACAGCTTCAGGCAGTGCATAGCAGTAACATCACCTGAGCGCGCCAGAGATCTCGTCGGCGTAGACTGTCGCAAAGAGGCAACCATCGGTCGAACAGTATCCGGGCCGCATCAACAGTCCAGCGACTTGAGTGGGACTTCAAGTAGCTGGACGACAAAAAAAGGTTACATTTTGGAAACAGACTTCGACGCCAAAGACGACAGCACAGGCAACAACAATAGCAAAAACAATATTGACATCCAATCGTCGTACCCACGACGATCGAGTATGCGGACGAGTTAATTTAATATTGACTTCTGGGAACGCCGTTCTCAAAGCCTTTGCAGATGCCTTCTTCCCGCTGCCTCACTTTGTTGACGTCCCGTTGACGAATTTATTGGTCCCCACGCCGGTGCACTATAGTGGAACAGGCCGATCAAATGCCTTCGTTCGTGCCTTCAGTTCTTCGGCGTTTCGGCCGGTGGCAAAGCCCGCTAGCCTTCGTGGCGTTCTCGATTTGAAATCGCGCCCCCGGTAGCCATAATAGTGTCACTGCGCGTCAGGGTACGCGCCATTTCTAACGGTAACTCGTGCGAGTTAGTCGACAAACAATGAAACTGCGTCTTTCTCATGCTCTGCCGTCGTTCGTTTATTGACGTTAACCTTCAACTTTGGTTGAAAAATCGCCGCTGCAGAAGGATTGTTTCTTTTTCTTTTAGTCCATGCATAATTGAACGGGAATGGGTGATAAGGACCCGGGCCTCGACAAGTGAAGTCTGCATTTAAATTGTAACTGTAGATCAAATGGCACCCTGGGTTAAAGCTCGTGAGCCGGGCCGAGACTCAAAGGTATTTGATCTATAGCGAGTACTTGGTTTAGATGGGTCCGTCCCGATGGTGTAATCGTAGCCGAGTCGCTTTGAAGCTGTGAAACTATAACTATCTACCACAAAGAGTGTGCGCATGTGAACTGAGCGGGCCCCTGGGGCATCATGGGTGGTGAACGCTGTGGGCGGCCATTACCTAGTGACAGAAGTCATATTTTTTCTTTAAACAAGATCGCTAGCTGAAGTGGTCCGCGGGTGCCTGTCAGCCAACCAGTCGAGTCAGACATATCACAGCTGTCCAGCCACAAGAGCCGTGGTAGTGAACAGCGCGACCTTATCTTGCTGAATACTGATGAACCTGACAGCGACCCCCCGGCAATCATTGAGAAAGAATCAATTCCCCTAGACTACACCCAGGGGGGTACCGGAAACCCTTCGACCTTGTCGTTAACACTCACTCCCCAGGTAGTGTCTCTGTCTTCGCTAGTCACTGGAGAAGAGACAGTAGTTATTCAGCCAGATAATAGGGTAGGAAAAATACATCCATTTATATCAATGAGTACATTCGATAACACTTTACCCCGGGTTTCTCATGGCTCATGCCAGCACAGCGAACACATGTCACTTATTGCCTCTACTTTATTCCTTCCTTATCTCGAGGAGTGCATCGTAGGTAATGTAGCGTTCTTTTTTGACAGAAATTAATATGTCCCGTAAACACCATCACATGGTTTCCGAAGCTGATTCGAATCAAGCCGTGAGATTTCGATGTACCGCCAGCTATTATGTACATCAATACACGATGGCAGTGCTCTTACCCCATAATGACACGATTAACACTGAGAACGGGAACAGATAATCAGCGGGTCAGTAAACGCAAAGAACTATACAGTGTCAAAGGCAGAGGCACACTCGTCACTGTTGTTTGACAACGGTAGCAGCGATAACACAAACAACGGTTATTCATCGGAGATGATCTAAGGTTGCCGTTACTAGCTCCCAGTGTTAATTGTATGCAAACAGAACTTACTGGATCGCTTCGTCTCGACGAGATCCGAAGACAGTCGGTCAGTAGCAGACGATCTTATTTGGCTGCATTTTTTGTTCAAGCGTCGCTGGGCTCTGCACGTCTGCTAGCATATCTGACTAGCCGCTCACCCTGCCGGCAGCCTCCTTCGTTGTTTTGGCCTCATATTTTGCTTATCAGTTTGCGTACGTTGGGCTGTTTTTGGTGTTGGGCCGCTGGCACTTGTGTACTACTATTGCGACGTCGTGCATTGGCTCATTTTCGAGTCCGCGCGATTCTGTAGAACGCTATCTGGCGCTGATACCCTCTAGCGGATGCGAGACCTCGAGCTTTTTGTATGCGTGATTGTGACTGGCTTGGCGACGACGATGACAACGTTGCCGACAAGGCTAAATTAGCTGGCACAAGACAAACAAAAATGATCTAGTATGATTTCAGTGAAGCTTACCGCAGAACCTTGAACGAGTGATGGCAGTTCTAAATCTCATCAGCCTCGCCAACGTATGATTTGCTTATTTCGACAATAATCTTTAATCAAAAATTCTCTAATCAGACCCTACTTGCAGTAGCGTTTTCGTTCAATCCATGCCCTTAACTAGACATGCAAGAAGATTTCTGCCAAGAGAATGCGGAAGAGTCTCAGTCTTGATTGCGCGGTCATTGCTGTAGACGGAACAGCCTTTCTCCGGTCGCTAGGAATGACAATAATAGTAAACCTATTATGCATTCAAAAAAGATAACGCATGACTAGAAAAGGAATCAATCTGTTCCGGCATCGACTAACGAAGACACCTTCATCCGCCTACAACGACGACACATATGACGGTTATCGGCAGTGCAAACATATAGATCATAGGTGTATACGTAAGTAAATCGACTCCACACGAAAGCTGTTTCGTGTATTTCATGTATGTATTCTGCTCATTTAGAATTGATACCTATTGAATCATCGATGCTGGTGCTTGCCTCGGTCGCTTCGTTTCTTAGCTGATCGCGGCTGTCCCGGGTCAAAGGTTACGTCTGACTGCTGTTCTGCTATCTGTTTCATTCGTTCATCCTTCGGCGCTGCGGCCATTGGCGGAATCTCGTCTGAGTAGACTGGCGACTGATGCCGCCACTGCCGCTGCTATGATGTCAATCGCAACGGATCCTCAGAATTTCACAAGTTATCGTATCATGGTTCCGTTCTTTTTTTTTTTCCCTTTTACTGCTGCCGTTTCGTCTTGTTCATTCGTTCGTGCGTTTTCGTCATCGTCTTCTACTACGCCTGCTACAATCCACAATTTTAAGTCTTTCCCCTTGTTCGGCTTTTCTCGCTGTTTTCTTTTAATCTGCCTCTAATAGAATATGCAAATGTCGATGAGCGCCGATCAACGGCGGCGTCAACAGCCGGCGCTGATCGGCGCAAAACAGGAGGCGCGAATCGACTTAAATTATTGTTCAACAACAGCGACGACCGTTTATACGCACGTGTGAGCATACAACGGTAAAATTAAATGATCAATGCCTCTTAAAAGCGTTCCTCGTTGAGATCGAACGAGGATCGAAGCTTGCAAAGCGTCTGCAACGATAACCCGAACCCTTGCATCACAGGCCAGGCAAGTCGTCCTAACAAACATTCATTTTTGTTTGCATCACCGGCTAACACGACACACACAAGCAGAATTTTCTGCCTAGGATAGATTCGCCAGCAGCGGCACAAAAACATCGACACCCACAACCGGCACCATCATCCAACACTGGAAGTATTACTAGCATCAATGGAGCGGTCGGCATCCGCGCTGGCGGTCTCCTGACGACTGAGGCACTTTTGCCGATACACTTTTACATGGTGCATGGTGCGGTATGCTGCCATGCCGCACTAAGAACAACAGAAAGCAACGTCACACAGGCAAAGATTGGAATACGTATCCCTCTGAAAGCTAAAGTGTGCTGTTTATGTAGATGCTAAAAAGTGTGATGGCCAGATTCGTGACTGACTGACTGATACTGAGGAGACTGTCTATTGACAAAACGGCGTATGCACAAATCTCACCGGACGCGTATCATCATTGAGCAATAATATCGTAGCTAACCCCGTTCTTCGTCGATAGCACAGCGAAAAGATCCGCATACTATACAACAATCGACTGTTAGCAACAATTTTTTTCCGTTCTCCTAATCTTTCGGGAAGCTAAGTGCTTCCCTCAGCTTGGCTGAGCTGTTACCTCATTTGAATGCGGTTCATCACTATTCTGACTTCGATTACACATTTGTGACTGTTTTTATTTGTATCCTGACGAAATTCATTCCATAAGTGGCAAGAAAGCCTACCGATGGCGCCACAGGAATAAGAAAAGTTTAATACGACCTGCTGCTGCTGCTGCTGCTGTTGCGATTGATGTTGCTCTCGCTACCTCTGAATATGTTGTCGGAAAGCGACGGTACCCCTGACCTATGTAGAAGTAAGTCAGATTGGCTAAGAATATCGCTTCCTGTTTCACCGTACGAGCATGACGGAGTTTGCTTGTCTGTCTGTCTGCCTGCCTGTCGGCCTGTATCTGGGGGTAGACCTGCTAACGAAATCTAAGTACCATAAAAGCTGCTGTTGGTGTTATTAGGAGAAAGCGACAGCGTGTGTGTGTGTGTGTGTGTACATTCAAGATATTTGTAGTCCTGGTTTACTCGAACCGTGGCTGCCTTGCGGTGGACGAGCCGGTCAACATGCGGACGGACGGTGCGGGTGCAGCGTTATAGCGGCCTTATGTCGGACAAAATAAGGGCAGCGGCGGCGGCAACAGCAGAAGCTGCGTAACATGGTCGCTGGCTGATTTAGACTCTGCGGATGTGTGAATGCTTGGAGCGACATCTCGCCGCCTTCCCCATAAACTCGGCCTACAGAAATAAGGACTAAGGAATAGCAGCGACAGCGAAAGCAGAGGAAGCAAAAGAAGGAACACAATGTGCGTTCTACCGAGGCGAGCACCGTTCATGCACTTGCTTCTGTTTGGCTAATTCTTCTTACTGCTGCTGCCACCGTTGTTGCTGCGGTAGGCCAACGAGCGATGAAGGCTGTGCAGGACTAAATAGAATGTGTTTCGATGTTCGGCTTCGTATCGTTTTCCGTATCCGAACAACTTCTTTAGAGTTTAGTGAAACTCACTAGTTCTAAACAGTTATTGCTGGTAAGTGTAAACTAGCCCGCGTGTGTATCATTGAAGCTTAATTGAACAAGTTTAAGTAATCTTTTACGTGACATTTAACTCCTGATGACACTGATTATAACGAGTCTTGTCATCATCGATAACAGTTACATGTACTAGTCTGGTAATAAAATCGACAACAGCCGAAATAATCTGTTTTATTACTTTTTTTTTTTTTTTTTTTTTTTTTTAGCGGTCTAGCCGACGGCACCATTTACCGTTTGCCGTTTGAAGAAAAGCCAGCTGACTTATTCCTTTCTTTCTACCTATACGGTATTGCCATTGTAGCAGGCGCGGCAACAGTGGCAACATATCAATCAATATGAATGCGTGGAGGTGGGAGACACGACGATATCTGGGACGTCGTCGTCGTCGTCGGCCATGATGAGGATGAAGATCGCCAGACGACGAACGACGGACACCGGACGCTAGCGCATGCCGGTGAAAGGGCGCATATCGATACAACTACCGCTACTACTATATCACTACACTGTGTCTGTATCTTTACGCATTTTTGTGTATGTTCATGTAGTGTTGTACAAACAATGCCATCTACTATATCGGTAACTGGCTCATGCACACAATACAGATAAAATAAGTATATTCTCACACAAACAAAACACCCAGCGAGTCTATCTATCTGACCACAGCTGCCGCTTGCTTCTGCTGTTACTACTACTACCGTTGCAGCTGCCATAGCTGACAGTCTAATGTGCGCTTATGTGCTTCGATCTATCTGATTGGTTGGTTGTGAAAGGATAAATGCAGTACTGGACGAACGGGCCGACTGATCGACCGATGAACGAACGCGTCCGTGTCGTGTTCGAGGGAAGGAACACTGCTTCGCTCACAAGCGTAACTAACGGTACGGTGGCGAACGAAGTACGTCGTTTGTGAGTCTATTCAATTCTTCCTGCGGTTACGGTGTCGGCAACCACGAGCACCGCTCTGACGTATTGCGTTTGTAGTTGCAGCAATAGCTACTCGGCCGAAGATACGAAAGTGCGCGTCTGGCAGTAGCCAGGCACCGGCCGACGAACCGCCCGCAGATATGTATAGCACTCACTATATCTGCAGTTATATACCCGGACTAGAGCCCTACAACTGTCTGTCTTCGAGCGAGGCGGCACGGAACAAATGAAAACCGCAGCGGGAGCGGTCGATATTGTTTGTTCCTGCGCATTCTGTCATAGCGTGCTACCAGCAGCGTCCGTTGTCTGACTATCCGTCCTTCTGTCCGTTCGTTGGCAGTTGGGTTTCCCAAGCGATCCAGGACGTTTGTTCTATTCACTCCCGTAGTCGTTCATCTCGGTCCCATCCATCTGCACCACAATGTCAGTAACAGTCAAATGTTAGTTTCTTATTATTGCAGCCGACAGCTCGGTTCGATGGTGATAGTGGGGACAGAAGTTCGCCGCTGAATCTCTTCTAGCGGCACCATCGCCACTCCCATAAAAGTGGCCACCGATGGAAAAGTCACGTTGGATGCACGCACAGGCAGGTTACCTCTTATTTCTTTGAAGCAGAGCGCTCAACCATTGCGTCTCGCTTCAATGTGGGAGAAGACTAAACCATGCCTAGCGGCGTATGTATACGAACTAGCATCGTTCTCTGGTAATAATAAACGCATGGGTGGAAAGAAGTTCCCGAAATGAAAATGAAACGTCGACTGTGGGCCCACTCGCAAATTGACTTTTCAAACTGGCAGTGTGGTGCATTCGCGCTTCTGATCAGAGTTCCTCTGTTGTTAAACGATCTTTGCCGTGGGTCGGTCGGTGGGTCAGTCACTGCCCAGCGGCAAAAACAGCATACACTTCTACTGATGGATGAAAACCGGAGCCGACATTTATTTTTATTTTGTGCTCTATAGGCTCATGTCCAGGCGAGATATAGCAGCGACTGTGCTACAGTATTTAACTTTCTTGCCTTGGGATTATTGCTTAGGCCTACCGACTGAGGCCGCGGAGTCGACAGCGATCGGTTTTTGAGGTCAAATTCCTCATTTCTCGCGCTCTGCCCTTGTTACTACTAGGGAATTGCTAAATATCGTCGAGCCGATGGTATTCTGTGGTCAGTTGCCGTTTTTGAGCTTGTGCACGTTTTACAGCCTGCCGTTTCGCAGCCGACAATCAATTGAGCCATTACTTTTAGCAACACTTGATGCAGGCGCAACTGGGAACGAGAGGCTGGCCAGTCCTAAACAGGACCGGTAGCGTGAAGCAGTCCTAAGGAGAATGATTGATTGATCGATTAATTGATTCCGTGATTTGAGTTAGCGCCTTATGCGTGCCAGCCGTTCTGCTTAGGTCGTAATCGACGTAACTTTTCCGTACAACTGTTCTGTGGCAATCTTTAGTAGCTAATCTTCCGTTCTTTTCTCGGTTGAGCCAATATGACTGCTTTGGATCGTTTGCTTTTTATCTTTAGTTGTTATTGTTTTAATTCTATTTTACGTGTAGCTTTGCCTATACCGCCATGTTTAAGTCGGTTTCAAACAGTTATTCTTTACTTAGCTTACTGTAGGTCGTCTGGGCGGACCTCAAGCTGCGTCGAACCAGTATATCTACTTTTTTTGGCTTCTGATCAAACGTCTTCAGATCACAAGCAGTTCGTCCTGTCCTCTTCTCCAAACAATATTCGGAACTCAATGATTCTCCTGTCGGCCAGCAGCAGCAGGAGCAATTCGACGAGCCGGCAAGCGAATGTAGACGACTAACGCGGGTGCTTTTTTATACGAGACAAAATAACTTGTCACTCTTGATGTTTTGCGAGGTATCTGGCCGATTTCCGATCATTGGGTCACGGCGAAAACCGTTTTTGCATTTACCACCAGGGGGGAGGGAGGTTATCGATTTTACGGTCGTATTTCTTCGAGAGAACTACCCACTCGAGTTTCCGTGCAATTGTCTCGGCAATCATTAGACTCTGACGAGAGGCTCAGAGATCAGGTGAAGGGATCCTTGGCACCTATCAGAGCTTTGTTTGATTTGTTCCAGTCTCTTACGACAGACTTTGCCGTAGCCACGTATAATCATTAATACTGTTTACTCAAATAAAGATTTCAGTGGCAGACAGCACTCTCCAATTTGACTCTCGTACGCTGTAACATTGGGCACCAAAGCTATTATTGGTGAACAGCGGGCTGTACAATTCCAACCTTGCATGGTCGGAAGCTATGAATGGATTAAGTGGATGTAAATAGTTGACTAAAAAAAGCTATTAGCATTATTTGTCTCTTCTTTTTTGGAAGAGTCTGCTCGTAGCTGTCAACAGCGTACGTTAGTGCCACGAGTGGTAACACCATCGACAACGAAGCGAGCGCGGAAGCACAGAAAACGGCCAATATCCGGAGCGGAGTCAATGCATCCATTTCCCTCCTCACAGGATTTTCTTTAGGACTCAAAGAAAAAAAAGGAGTCCAACGGCAGCACGGGCATAATCGGCGGGAATCCTAGTGAAGGAGCGCGTCTGTCGGCATCTGTCTTCGATGTCGTCGATTTTTGTGTCTACATGGATGTGTTTGTCTCTGTGGCTTTTTTTTTGTATGGATGAGGGGCCGCCATCGTTGAAACCGTGGTCGCGCCGCTGTGTTTAGCTCCGATCACTACGCCGACGGTGGTTGTGATGGTGTTAGTGTGACGGTGTTGTTTTGTAGCATGATCTTCTGGGCGACCAGGCGAAAGCTATATGTTGTCGTCTGATTGTCTGGCTGGCCCGCTGACACTCGGAATCGTTGGAGACAGACAACGATCGTACCTGCTGCTGCTATTGCGGGTTACTTGGCGTGTGGTGCTCACTCACAATTGCTGTTCGCTTACGGGAGGGACGGTAACTTGCTGTTGGCCAGACTGCTTCTGGAGCCGATAGTACGCATTACATCGTCTATCGTAGAGTCGCCAGTTAGTCCACCGGCCGGTCGTTTGGTCCTCTCAACTCGATAGTTTGTCTCCCACGCAGCGGTGCACGCGAGGGGCCACGGCCAGCTATACCAGTACCAGCAGAGTCAACAAAGGCGGACAAACGGCGTCAGGTATAGATGATACACGCGAACGAAAAGCCGCCTAAATCCCCAATCGTTGGCAGGGCTCTATATAGATGAAGGAGGATGCCAGCGAGCACAGCAGCAGAGCACAAACAAGCAAAACTACTGTTTCCTACGTCCGGTGAAGTATCACCACGAATGAATTCACTCATACGCACACGTTTTCCCAGCTTGACTCGTACAGTTCCATAGAAAAACGATGCGATCATTCTGGAATTGCACGAACGTACCCGAACTTATACGCTGAAATCTTAATTTTTAGCTTGTGCGCCGCTCGTCGATAAAACCGCTACGTAAAATATATACGGTAGGTTACTACCTGTTCACTTTTACCCATCCAAACATATCTCTCTAATCATACTGGAGATCGTCTTCATGGTTGTTTCTGTCGCCGTTGCCATCTACAATACACTAGATGGGAAAATACCCTCATGTGTCCATTTATTTGTGCTGCGTGCTATAATTACTATTATTATATTGTTAAAAAGAAGGTAATGAGCGGTAGTACTAATCGCCTATGTTCGATCAATGCTGAGGCGGATATCATAATATTCCTACAACATCAAGTATTCCTAGAGCAATCTAAAAGTAGTCCGGATATCTTCGAATCTCGGCGGTGCCGCGCATGTGGGGGCGCCGACACGTTCGTTACCGACCAACGAAACAAGTCGTATCGGGAGTGCGTATACAGCAAACGCCTTTATGCACAGGCGGTGTTGAACGAAAACGAAAGGAAAATGCCGAATTAGTTTTGAATAATACTTTGCACTACTGTTCACCGGGGCGGGCAATACGCTGATAGCTAACAAAAAGCAAGTGTGACCCTTCAATAGGGTGAGATCGGGGATACGATCAGTCGTTTTGAAGGAAGGGGCGACATTCTGCGAATTCGGAGCGAGATACAGCCTCTTGTCTGCCAGCCATCCGGTTGCCCTCTTTAAGATGAATGACGACTCGCGGGGAGGCCTATGTACTTGGGTGGATCCGTTGTTCTAGAGCGTGGATAAATCAAACTGTAGTTGACTACTTCGCATTTCTGATGAAATCTGTTCGTTCCCAGTAGAGTTCAGTGGCGAAGTAGCATGTGAAAGCACACTTGGGGCTAAAGATAAGCCACTGTAACAAACTTCAATTTTTGTTCTCGAAATAGTCTGTTGATATATCTCATTGTTTTTTTTTTTTCTGTTTCATTTTCAGGCTGTAATGGCGAGTGCTACTTTCCAATCGATATCCAGGGTACTTATCTGCTGCAACAGTCCAACGTGCAAGGTGGCATCAGCTATTCGGAGGTGATCATCGATTCAGACTCGATCCCGCCATGGGGGCATTGTCATAAGCGACGCGGTGGATCAGGAGTCATACTGCGTGATCCGACGGGTATTGAGGATTGTATGCGTTGCCTTCACTTGTCAGTGAAAAGTAACCATGTGGTCCACATTCAGGCCGAAGGCCTTGACAGGTGTTACACCACGGAAGAAGCAGCTCGTCTGCACTGTCCTGACGGAAACAATCAAGGCAGCTTTGAACATTATATTCTATATCGCAAAGATCCTCCGCAGGGAGTTTTCTGCCCATTTACTGGACGCTTTCGCGTTTCTTCGTACCAAAAGGATGGCCAGGAAAGCCGTTGTCTTGCACCGCGCAGTCAGTTCTCTGAAGTAGCTAATTGTCCACGAGGTGACAAACTTGCCGTAAAATTCCGGAGCTGTTCGTTTCCTGATCGAGGTAAACTGGGGTGATCGTCATTAGCATATTTACTACAGAGGAGAATAGGATTTTTCGTTTTATATAAGGCCATTATCGCGTACGAAGCGTGCATGCATAACAAATGTTCTTGAATTAAGTACTACCTACGCTCGTATCTCTCTGTATCGGTAGTTTTTTTTTTTGCTCAATACACCGTATCGCGGAATCTGCTTCCGATAAACTGGATCTAGAAATAACAATGCCTAGAAACAGAAATATACTAACTATCATCAACTCAGCTATGTATAAACAGCATTAATTCATTCGGCTAAAAATCAATGGATAGAGACGCAGAAGGGAAAGGATTCCTATAAAGTATATTTTATCCCGTCGATTTGTCATATGACCGTTACGACAGATTTAGAATTACGAACCCAGTCGAAAGTCAATGGTGTTATTACCATTTTGTATACCTGCACAACTCAGCTTAACAGTACGATGCTGTCCTGGGCAGCGAGCCTCTATCACGCTATTCTAAAAGACACGCGTAAAGAAACCTGTACGGTCGCTAGTTGAAACCGATACAAATCTACTGCTAAAGTCGCCGTCATATCAGCTGCAGCTCAATCGGATAATGTCCCTATATATCCTTTTTCTTGTCTCTCGTTGTCATTTATTTCATCATTGTCACTTCATTCCGTTTTTTTATCATAGTTCGTCATTGTCGTGCCGCTACGGCGTCAAGCTAGCGTTAAATATTGAAGATAGTATATCGTTCTTCAGCTTCGTTCGTTTATTTCGCCGGTCGATCATATAACTTCGATAGTATCTATCTGTTTGAAGAGAACGATGACAAAGAACAGCTATGGGGCAGAGTATGAGGTGAGCCGATTGTACGTGCGATCGCTCGCTCGCCTGCTGTCCACCTAGCAGTCATACAACCAGTCTGTCTGACTGGTAACGACACGAGCCTGGTACTACAACGGGTCGTTGTTTAGCCAGTCGTGCTGACGGTCGTTCCTTGTTTGTGCTCTGCTGCCTGCCTATGCTATCCGTACGATGCCTGCGTGCGCGAGACGCGGCCTGTTTTAGAAGAGGGACGGCACAGCCCCGTTAAAGGCCACGACGAGAACTAAAGGGTCGATGACGAATATGACGACGGCGACGGCGACGGCAGCGATCGAAGCGGTGTCGACCAAAGCGATGAACTCTGCGGTCGGCCATTCAGTGTCCGTGAGCGACGGCATAACAGCGGCCGCAACGACGGCGACAACAACAATTCAGCTTCCGTGGAATGACCATTTGACGCCGTCCGGCTGACTGGCAGCGGTACAGGCATAGGCAGAAACGGTCGCAGCTGCTTTTCTACACAGCTACCGCAATTTTCAATTATTTTTCATTTTTCAAAAATAAAGAAAAATACATTGTTTGCCCTTTGTGCGCGAGATCAGTGATGGTAACGGAGGCAATAATCAGTCCTCTGTCAATTGTATAGCGGCACGGGCTGCGAATGTATCGGATACATTTGCCCACTGAGCGTCGCGGGCAATAATCGTCAATATACTGTGTCAGAAGTAATCTAACGGTTAGTAGTTCACCGCATTGTTGACGTGTGCATGGCCGAAGAGGCAACGTTGTTGCATGCAGGACGATTCAATACGAATATCAGCTAACTTCGTTCAGATACAATGACTAGTATTTCTATATTGCATATTGCGTAGCAACGAAGAAAAATCAAATGTTGACCCGTTTTTCTGTTAAATGGGGGCTTGCCAGTTTGTGTTTGTATAGAAAAGCAGATATTTATCATTGTTGTTATTTTTGACTTTCAACAACGTGCTACATACATAACAGGCAAAAAGTCATCAGAACTCTCATCATTATTGGCGAGGATTATAGGCTGTGGAAGACATCTAATATAAAACATGTGTTCTGTAAACTGTCTTCAGTATACTGTACAAGAAAGGACCTGTTTGGGGTCGCGTATCACGATTCGATACGGAAGCATCGATACGATCCCTTTTGATTTGTTCTATATTGTTTAGTCTAGTTCCAAATAGCTGTTGCTTACGGACAACTTGGAACGAACGAACGAACGAACGAACGAACGAACGAACGAATTTACTTTCCGTCGTCTAGCTATCTGCGTTCGATTTTTCACGTATTTTTTGTCCTTTGAAGATCTACTCGCTAGTGGCATTCACGCCCGGATAGGAACGGGACGTCCGTTGGAGATATATTATCCCCTATATCCCTTTACGTTGAACGTTGCCAACTACTACAATAACAGAATCGTCTTAGCTGTGCATGCACACGTGCCAAACTCAAGCCTTGGTGCACGAGCAAGAGGGTGACGATTAGAAAACGCAAACTAAATTGTGGTGGCTTGAAAATACTAAATCGGTAAACGCTAACTGTGCCGCCATAGCTAACATTGGACGGTGAATTATCGCCAAAGTTTTGACAATCACTGACGGAGAGAGCGATGACGCTGTTGAGTCATATGGCCTTCCCAAGCTGGGTCAGCCCTCTTAGCGAGATCATATATTATTACCTGTTATTTCTTCATCGAGCGTCAGTTTAAGGTTGCCCCCATAAGGCGAACCGTATAAGCTTATAAAACCATTGAAACTCGTGCCGCTGCACTGTCGCTCATCAGCTTCGCCGCATAGACTGCATGCGGTCCAACATCGAGATTGACAGGCAGATAACGTGTTAACAATACATTCGGCAAAGTCGATCACGCTGTTTTACCCTAACGAGCAGAAGATCAGACGCCTGGCACTCGCTTATTTCATGCAGTCGTATCCATACAAGTAACTGTTAAGTACAATGCGCGTCTTAACGTACTGCTTTCGGTATATTCATACGTATATCAGCGAACACACAGGAGAGGAAGATGGTTCGTACTCTGCGGCGATAGCGTCGAAAAGACGTCCCGTTCCGACCAACAAAAGCATGATACAAAAAACGAACAAGCCGCGTAAGCATCGCAATAACGCCACTTGAGGTAAAAGAGTGGCCAACTGCAATCTCTGCATCGTGAGATCCGATGGACGGTACCATGTCGTCAACAACAGCAACAAAATGGTTGTACAAGGTGGTTATTTTTCCTGCCTTACACTTTGGTGTTCACAGCGTCAATCCGTCGTCCGCAGCCAAAGTTTTACCACTTGATACTTACATACTCACTCGCGGTTACCGTACAGATGCGGATGTTGTACGACAACAATAACGGCACGGCTGGCATCTACCACTAAAATGTTTACTATGATGATAGCAACAACGGCACTTCTATAGGAACAAGGCCAGCGGCTGGCATCGGTTCATTATTCCCTTCGATATGTGAGTCTCTGTGTGTTTTTGGCATTTCGTCTTGGCATTGTGCTTCATTGAGGTTTTCATTGCATCCCACCATGTCTTTGTCTGAAAGAACTTGCTGTTAGTCTGTTTCGCATTGTCGATACTTCAGTCTACCTTTCCTTCATCTTGTTTACCTCTTTTCTACCACCATAATCTTCTTTTTACGCTAGACACACGCTTAATGGTTTTTGCTCGGACCTCCCCCGCCTCCCGTAGCGACCGCACAACGGGTTTTTACTCATGCGGAGACATGCGTTTGCGTTTACGCGCCGCACCGATATTGCCTGTTGTTCGCAAACCTTCACGACGTTCTTATTACAACTCACAGTTCTACTATACCGATGTTAGGTATAACCAAGGGGATTCGGAACGTAGCAGCAAATAAATTTTCGCCTTACCAAAGTTTAGACAAGTCATAATGTTTGTACACGCAGAGAGGCGCGCACAAAACATATGAGCAGAAACAGGCGGTACAGATCTTCGACCGATGAATTGAAACTGCTCTGAGGATGTGACATCGTTTTATCTGTGTAGAGTAGTATGCGTGATTTCCTCGTATCGTTGCCATGCATTTTTTGTTACGCTGAGATTACAGTGCAAGCGTAAGTTCTACACTACTTAAACGAACGTTTGGGAACGGTCACGTAAGCCATTCATCGTCCATTTTTTTCAGGTTGTCAACAATTTTTTGCACGCATCGTACAATCCCATGGTGTACTGCGTAGTGAGGGCTTCACGACTTAGCTTAGGATGCCCGCAGGAAAATGTACGACCAGCTGAATTATCGAGCGACCTATCGATCGCCTGAAGGGCCGTCTACCTTATATTCCCTCAGACATCTGCGGCTACGCAAGCCATCGTCAGACGAGCTCAACACAACTTGCTCGCTCTCGTAGTAGTATAGTAGTCGTATAACATATAGCCCGGCGATTTCTCCTTGGTTCGGAAGCAGCGAATTGTAGCATTGCGTCGCGTGTGAGCGAACGAGGACTTCGCCGTCGCTATCTTCGTTTTTTCCTCGGTCCTTGGCGTTTTTCTAGTCGGCTATAAGTAGCAGAAGGCCGGCTCTACGTGAAGTCGTTCTGCCTGACTGCCGTCTGTATTTGTGACCATGGTGGGTGGTACTAACAGTTACTGTCGCCGCCGTTACAGATATTCCGTAGCCGTGGCAGTAACATTGAAGCTGCTTCTCCTGTTGCTAATTCGTCGCGAACTCATTCAACAAACGAATAACGTGCTGTTATCCCACCACTTACGGCCTTATAAATTTGCAACAACGGCGCAGCTGTCGCAATGACACAACAACGTAAACAAAAGCAGACGTCGATGATAACAACATCAACAACGATAACTGCGATGATATAGCAGTAACGAATCTGATAACGAATACCAAAATGAACGGGGAAAAAGTGTTAATAGACAAAAAAAAAAAAAACAATGAAATTCTGTGCAATTATTTCGGTTGTCAGTCCAACCTAATCTGAATTGTCCCTTGCGTCCAGCAAGCTAATGTAGGTGTGATTAGGTTTAACACGTCAACGGTGACGATAATGATGATCATGATCACAACGTTGTGATCTGATCATCTGCGAGCGTCCTTTATAGGCGCGCGAAGACCGGCTCACGTCTAAAAGCGAATCGACATGGACGCGCTCCACCGCTACCACTTTTCGAGGGAATTTTGTGCCCAGATATTTTACAGGTCTCTCGGGAAAGCCTCTTGTGAAATCGTTCGAGTGAAATGTAATTTATTATTGAATTTGCATGTATAATAAGATCTAAGATGATAGATACCGTCGTAAATAGTTTTTTCCTTTCTGTTTTTCTGATAAGTAAGAAATATGGTGCCTTTACGGTTTTAGTGGCGTATCGATGTCGATGGGGTGAGTAGGGTAAAATAAGATGCTGGACTTCGGAACTAATCTTTTTTTTTTCTCGAAAAAATGCTGTGTACAAATCCTTTACAGTATAAAATTATCTATTAACACGCTAGCATGTGGTCACATTAGTAAGAAGTTCATTGTTCTTGGCCCACATGCGCTAATAACACGCGGTTATCTTTGCCCTGTGTTTTACTTCAGACGAAGATTTTGTCTGTCTCGGTGACTGGGAAGGCGCCAACAGTGACGAACGTTTCGTTGCTTTAATGGATACGAGCGGCGATCCCAAACGAGCAAAATACCGCTGCGGAGTAAGTCATCTCGTGCTACTTTTGCATTTAGCGTCTATTACAGTTATTATTGTTATGTTACTCTGCCGTTGCGACTAAACGCTTTAAAGCATATTTTTAGGTACCCCCTTGTTCATACGAATCTCATTGAATCAATCTACAAAATGACCAAGTACGATTCAATAAATAACCAGTACCTATACAGGAACATATACGCACATACACCGCTTCAACTTTCATTTCCTCGTAGTAAACGTATATACATGTATATACGCGTCTACGACCAGTAAGCATTTTTTATGTTTTATATTGCTATATATATATATATATACATAAACGGCAATGCAGGCGGTTAGCTTCATTATACGCAACACCCTAATGGAAGCAGTTCGAGCTCGCAAGCTATTTCTACAATTTGAAGTACTACCTCTATGAGATCACTGTGCCTGAAAATGTCATGCCACTAGGCCTCACCGCATTTTCTGCCTCCACTGTGTCAGAATGATGACGATAAGATGACCTTTGTCTTTTCCTTTCACATACACACACAGATGCAAACATATATAAACGCTATCCAACATTAAGCGCACCAGCTGCCACTAAATTAAGCCAATACGCTACGTAAAATAGGATCACAATATATCTATTACATTTAATTGTAGAGCTGTATGAAGCCTTGCAGCACCTTGGAGCTGTTTGGTGCCGCAGGCTTGAAAACGTTTAGTTTCGATTGACGCTACTGTCAAGTGTTACCTCTGGTCATTCGTAAAAGCTAATATTAAATACGTTCCTCGGGGCTCTCAAAGCTGCAAACCCACCGACCAGCGCGGTCTTCTTCAGTAAAAAAGAAACAGTGCGATATGCCTACCGTTGATTGAAGCCTGTTTCAATTAGCGAATTAAAATCGGTCAAATTTCCGCTACGTGACGCGATCATAACTTAATAAATGCCCTGATCAGGAGAGAAAAGGAAGAATCGGAACGGCACTAAATTCTTCACGTAGTGACAATGCTCATGGTATTCGATGGGTAAAGCAACTGACGATTTGGAATGGACGAGAAAAATCTTTCCGTACGATAGCTATCTGCCGTGGCTGCTAACCATAGATCGCCGTAAAAATCCACATAGACTTGATGTTTCATATACACAACAACATGTGTACATTGATTTGTCTCACGGGCGTTTCTGTTTTTAGGATACTTATATTGTACATTAAACAAAGTCGCTACTCAGGACGATTTTTTTAGCAAGTGTTTTCAAAACAAGCTAGATACTCACTACACCCTACTATAGAGAATAGGTTAATAAGCTGTCAGCAAAATGGCTGCAGAAAAGTCAGAACACAGGTATATATGAAACAGCTTCTAAATGCCGCCAGAAGTAAATACTAATATACTTTCGATTCCGTCATTGCAGCTATATAGGCAAGACCCTGCCACTGGAAGAGTGTACATGTCGCTAGCAGCCGATTCTACGTGCCACGTCGTCTCTGCTCACAATGGGTACGAAACGTTCATGTTGGGCCCTATCGAACCTGAGCCACTGCCACCGATTGTCGAACGTGCCCAGTGTACCTTTCCAGAGTTTACTCAGGGTCCGTGGGGTGACCAGGTCAATATCGACGAGGGAACCATGATCATGCGAGATCCCAAGAATGATTTTAGTACCCAGACAATTCGCTGCTTACTTCAGGGACAGGATGACCGGTTCCCAGTCCATTCGATTTCACAATGGTAAGTTTTGTCAGCGAGACAATGCTATAGAACCTGCTGTTTTGAGCGGTGCGCTTTTTAAGGACAGCTAGTTTAATTCTACGTAAATAACTTTCGATTTGATTTGGTCATCTTTGTCTTAGCCTATATAACTCCTAATAATTCGTGTTTCATTCAATTGCAGTGGCGAAGAAACCTATTCTTGCGTTAAGTTCCAGCGAAGATCCCAAACCGTTGTTGAATTTCAATTCGGAACATCAGATACGGCACCAGTTGAAAACTTATGCGCAGAGAAACGATTTACTGATTCTGAATGGGTCACTCAAGGCCGTAAGTTGATTTCTGAACACAGATATCTTCTATCAAATCTTCCTTTAATTTAATAATTTAGTTAAATCTTCCTTCAAATAAAAAAAAAAAACACGTGAGTTGCTAAGTGGCTAGCAAAACGGCGAAATATAACCGATAACGAGAGGAAAACTAATTAAATCTATTACAAATATATGGTGAGTAGCTAACAACAATGTTCCATACGACATATAAACGCATAGGGCTTGCAAAGTTCTTCAGAGACATTTATAGACCGACAGTATCTATAACGCGTGACGTGGCATCAATCCATCCACCAATGTATTATGAAGGTGTGGCGAGCTCTTCAGATATTTCTAAAACAGATGAGGTCATAGAGTAACGCCCTAATCTTATCTGATCTAATCCCACATACTTCTCTATGTATATATGTCTGTCTGTAGATATCAATGAGGATTCCCTATAGTAAGTGCTGTTCGATCGACGGGTCCCGCCGTGGCAGCATCATGCCCTTTTATAATCAATGTGGCCCATCCCCTACTAATTGAGTTACGATGTTAAAAATGCCGACAGTAACGATTAAGTCACGCAGCTAAATTCTTGAGTGGAAACGCCTGAAGGGTCTTCATTCGAATTCACCTAATTTTTTTTGCTCAAAAAAACGGCCCAAATGAGGAAGATTAATTCTACCTGCGAACTTCAGCAAACCTAACACGGATTAGTGATATACGCTTGTCTAGTGTAAAACCATTATCTCGCTTTCCATTTTCTAGATACGGGTAGAAAAACAGTGGCACAAAACTATGATATGTTGTCGTTTAGTTCTGCTGTAACCTGCCGTCTATCTATTTTATCAACTCTAAGTGCAAGTCGCTTATGCGAGTATCCCCCTGTCGGTGGCAGAGGGACGGTGACGTCGTCCTTGTTTCCATCAGACCTATGCAGGCGGAGCACAAGCGGCAGATTGTAGATGACAATCGAAGGAAAATAAAATCGGTAAAACATAGCGAATCACTGAATCAGCAGCATCACGATTCGCGGCGCGAGTCGCAGAGTCTACATTCATAGACAGGGCGGAATCCATGCCCATCGCTGTTGCCTTTTCCCTACGCCCTGTAGAACGAACGGACCCACATGGGACTCCAGTTTGTGCGCTCAACTCGCCATAAAAAACCACGAAGTCTCACGGTGTGTTCTTGCGCTGTCTGCGCAGGAATCTTTCCTCTCCGGATGGCTGGCCTGGTCTACTTCTTACGTCCGCAACATGTAGGAGAAATATATTCTTCTGTGTGTGTGTGTGTGTGTGTATGTTAATAAAATTTAAATGCACGGATGTTCTATCCGTGCTTTAGAGTATGGCGAGACGAGTGATCAGGACGAAAGGTTCTTGGCCATACATGGCGTAAACGCCGATACGTTCCTCCCAGAAAGAAAGACAAGAAGAAGAAAATACTGTGTACGAATTTGTGCCCTAAAAAACAAAGAAGCAGAGGTGCACGAAGGTTCGATTCGAGCTGATACCGAAGCAAGCTTAAGACGTCGCTGTTCGGACGGTTGCTCAGCCAACAGAACGCAGCGCCAAATGACCCCGCCAACGCCACTCGCCAAGAACAAGACGAGCAAAGAAAACAGGGAGGTTGCTTGGTTGGGCCTTAATAACGGTCGCCCCCGACCAGTCGGACGCCCCACCCCAAACGCGTCGAAGCTACGCCGATATTCATTGCCCGCTGCCCACGGTATGTACTCCGCCTTGGGGCGTATTGCCGATCGCCAATACTAACAAATCAAAGAACTATACCAATAAAGAAACAACGAACAAAGCGGAATTGAGTTGGGTGGACATTATATTTCCTACGTTTCCTGCAGTTAAAGGCCCATATAAAATTGTCCAGTAGTTCTTTCGACCCGAATTCGATTTCATTCATTACATTAATAGCTAGCACCCAAATTAACTAGCTTTTAATTTATACTACATTAGGTTGCGTCGGTCCAATGATAAACGAGACGAACCTTCAACGGTAGAAGCGAACTCGGTTCTGTGTTAGAATAGAAATACAAATATGTAAATGATAAGGCTTGACCTTTACCATTTGGAAAACTTCTACCTTTTACGGTTTATGATCACCGCAACTTCTGCATTGCGTGTACGGTATGATTATCAGAACTCTTCATTGGACACTATGTTAAGACACAATGCGGGTTAACTAGCGGTCGTACATGAAAGGCCGGTATAGGATTTAACTAAACAATAATAATAAACATGATGCCGACACGATTTTTCGTACATTGTACAGGCTATTTACCAATAGTTCATTCATAAATTTAAACTTAAATTTAAAATAAACTTAAATTTAAGTAACGCAGACAAATATTGCATGATATAAAAGTACACGCGGTGCATCCCTGGACCCGCGTAGTATCACGTGCGGCATTCGTTTGTGATAAACAATAAATATCAGTCTGGCAGTAAATATCAGTCATATTTACGTAGTTCAGAGAACAGAAAATTGCGTCTGCTAAACTAGTACCTACCAATAACCTATCCTCGTTGCCTGACAGGTGGACGACAACCTTTCAATCACTGAAGTAATTTAAGTTTTATCTATGGTGAATTTTATAAGCCTAGAAAACGTGCGCTCTTTGGTATTAAAAGATATTTAAAAAAAAACTTACTACTAAATTATCGTATTGGCGGCATTGGTGTACCTCCGATAGCGTTTCAATTTCTGCGGAACGAACCCTTCGTCCGGCACATGACAATGATTCAATCCGCTGTCCACCATCGTAGCAGACATATATCATATTCGGTCATCAATGGCCAAACACCGCGAGCTTTTTACGCCTTGTTTCCAACTGTTAAATCTGTTGACATAGCGGTAACTATACTATATAGTTATAGTAATAGAGTATACACAGAATAAAACAATCATAAGAAATCAAGGACCTCAATGATGAATTAGAAAATAGAATTTTGGTTTGCGTTGACAGTTAACAGAGGTGGCCGTCGATTACTGAGACGGACATGTCGTTGCAAGCAACGATACGAGAGCTCTGTCCGTGATACAATCGTCGATGATGATGAAATTTCGTGTTATCCACAGCTGTCTACACCGATCATACGTAATTTTTCTATGAATAATTTGCCGATCTTCGAAAACTCAGTCATTTATCGAGCGTCTGTTAGGCTACTTTCTGATAATTATTCCGTTTAGTGGAAAATATTACAGGGCATAATAATAATACGATACATAAGAAGCTGAAATTTCGTGTTGTGTTGTTGAACATGTTGATACCAGGTTGGCCCTTTCTATAGGGGCTAGATACCATTCATTAGAAGTTTCAAATTTGTGAGGTGTGACATACCTCAGGCAACACAGCACGTACATTGATTAGTTGAATCGCTGGCTGACAACCGGTAAATTTGCGGGTCCCTAGCTGAACTATAAGTACATATATATATATAGTATATATATATATATATATATATATATATATATAGTATATATATATATATAGTACAGATCTTACAGTGGTTCTGTTCTGGCCATACAGAATGCAACAACGACATGTTTTCGAGGACGTTGCTTCTGATGATGATATCGCTACTCAATCGATTCGTCGATCGTCGTGTCAGGTAGAAAGCACCGGCATCGTGCATATTAGTCTGTCTCATCCGTATATATATATATATATATAGAAGCGGAAACAAACGAGCGGCACAGCAATCGTTCGTAAGGACCCAGTCGGAAAAAACCCAGTTGAACATACGCCTCATCATGTGGCCACCGCAACGCCACAACGTCACAATCCCGCAACACATGCACTTACACACAGACAAACACCGCTTGTTCCCATGCTTGTTATCTCTGCTTGCCACCGCCCCTGGGTCTGATTACGTTGTGTCCGCCCGAATCCTTCTCTCTTTCCTTTGTTCGTTTTTATTTATTCTTAGCTTTGTCGTTCCTTGTTTTCTGCTAAATTGATCAACTAGTAAAAGTAGGCGATTTTGGCAATGGTTAGCACAAGTGGGCATTAATTTGTTCAATCATCTTTTACTGGGCTCCTCTGCACCTCAGTACACGTCGAATTGTTCGTCGTCATAATCTTTGTTGTATCGTCGGACAGAAACGTCAAAACTCGTAGGAATCAGGATGACCGGGGTATCGGTGGTGGTGGTGGTGGTGGTGGTGGTGGTGGTGGTGGTGGTGGTGGTGGTGGTGGTGGTGGTGGTGGTGGTGCTGCTGCTGCTGCTGCTGCTGCTGCTGCTGCTGCTGCTGCTGCTGCTGCTGCTGCTGCTGCTGCTGCTGCTGCTGCTGTTGTTGTTGTTGTTGTTGTTGTTGTTTCCATTCGCGGCAATGGTGAGGATACTGATAGCAATGTCAGTGTACTACATATGCACAGCGAGGGTAAAGACGCTCAGCCCGGCGATGAAACGCCTAAAAATTAAGGAGGAAGAAGTTTAGAGCGAGGGGGCACGAGGGAACAGATAGACGGACCGACGCAGACCACTGAGGAGATATAGGCGTCTGGCTTGTTGACTCGATATCAACGGTCAAAGACGCGCAGCATGAGTGCTACCTTCTTTCTGTGGCTGGCCTCGATGTAACGGCTATCGTGGGAGAATCACCCATCTCTTTTTGAAGATTGTAGAAATGCTTGACTTCAACTGAGACCATAAGAAGGACTAAAACGAAGAACAGCTTTCGCGTAGTCTTCGCGAAGCACGAGGCGGCCGCCGCCGCCGCCGCCGCTGCTGCTGCTGCTGCTGCTGCTCCTCATGCTCATGCTCATGCTCATGCTCATGCAAGTTTGGTGACAGTAAGCAAAATAATTGTTAATAAAATTAGTTACTTACCAATGATAACATACTGCCACTGCTGTGTTCGGTAACTCTGTGGCCGGTAGGCTCAGCGACGCGAAAGATAACATTGATCTGTGAAAGCCTGATAGCTAGCGATTGAACGGGCTGGCCGACGAACGCGACGGATCTTTCGTAAATGCTAAGGCGGGAAATAAGGCGAATCACAAGCTCTTCTCTTATTACTATTACAGTCGCCCTTTTTTGTATGACCGGCAAGGTTGGTGCCACTTGGGTAGGCGAAATTGCCAAAATTTCAATTCGAAGACCACTATGTTTTCTTGCATTAGACACTTTAATTGATTCGTTGCGATCGCTGTTTATAAGAAGCTCGAAACATAGGGCCGATATTTATAACGACAATGTTTATGCCACTGTGGTTGTACGCGACCGAATGTGTGTCCTTGCTATGGTATGTTTAACTTATCACGGGAAGATGTTCAGTTCTGCCGTATACCCTCGGTCGGTTCCGGTGTCTGTACTCATATGTATAAACATATTTGTATGAGAAGTTCAGTTCCAACGAACGAAATTGCTATTTAAAAAAAAAAAAATATTTAATAAAGGCTGACTCAAACAATCGCTCTAGTTTCTGCGATTAACTGGGGTTGATTCAAGTTTAGAATATCACAGAAAACGACTGTGTAGCCGAGACAAGCCCACATGCAGTCGGAGCTCATCCTGTTCAATTCTGCCATGTTTAGGTTGGCGCTGTTTTTCGGCACATTTAACTTAAAACTTAGTACTAGTTCCTGCCATAATGGAGTGGATGAATATGACGATTCTAATTGTCAATTATACGGCACATGGCAATAATAATAGTTGCTAACTTTATTTTTATTGTCTATGTTAGACATTTTGATGACCTTATGCAGATACTTGTACATACTAACAATGCGTTTCTAGTTAACACAATAAAAGCAACAAACTGAAGCTAAGAGGCTATTTAACATGCCTCTTCTACCAGCCATAAGCAGCTACTAAAGTACTATTTGTTTTTTTATATCTAGGAAAAGTATACGACGAAGATCGTTTGCCCTTTGTATCATCCTATGGGTCACAAATAGCAAGTATTAGGAAACGAAAGTGCCTTAAAGCTGATCATTTTCTTCCTGACGCAGATCTTGTGGTTGAACCTCGACCCGGGCAGTACCTCTTCCCGAAGCGATTCTATCGGTCTTCGTATTATTTACGACGCGATCGTGTCGCCATCTTGAACTCTAATGCCACATAATTATATGCATTCACTATGAATGGTGCAAATTGTTCAAAACGAATGGGTTTCAGATCTTTGCAAAACTGCTGAAGCACCATAAATCATACTCACTATCAGTTCACTTTCATGGTAGCTGTTTGCCATCTTTATAATATGAAGTAATAATACGTTCCCGCGTTCTGTTTTCCTTTCAGCAACACCATGTTCATTATTATATGCCACTAGTGTGTCGTAGACGACGATCATAAATGATGACCTGCCATCAAATTAAATAAGGGTGGGAGTCATTGTTTTGGCATTTCACTATGGTAGTATATAGCAATTTCAAAACTCTATTTAGCAATCGGCCCTCCAAGAGAAGCCTCAAAACTACTGAATTTCGTATTTTTAGCGTTTAGGCCTTCTGCAGCGTTCAATTATAGCAAATACGTTATTTCTAATGTCGTAACAATCCTACTTAGATTTTCTTCGTGAATTTATTCCACTTATTTTAGGGCTCGGCGCTTATAGTTGCAAGTTGCGTTTATATGCAAATTGAAAGAGGAGAACAAATATACCGCCTACAAAAGCTGGAGGCCATTGACTGATTGTGCTCGGCCACATAGATTTTTATGCAGGATGGAAACTGGAAATAGTTCAGCCTCAAACCGGACAATTCAGCAGTAAATAATGTTTTTTTTTTTTCTGATTTAGACGTACAGGGAGGGGTCCGTCTATTGCATTCAAATTGGTCAGCCAACTTCCCATTGCCACTTTAGTAGCTTGCTATCGGAAAGGTACCGACATTCTGTCCTTACGTCGATTCGATTTCGTCACTGCCACGCGATGCAGCTGTTCGCAGGATTCAATAGAAGCCTATTTTGCTAAGGCACGTTCAGGCTATATACACTAGGCAGCGTGCCCCGTATAACATCGTTACATCCACTCATAGAGTTATTGTATGTTTCCTTCGATGCCCTTTTCTCTATGACTGCTAACTAATTACGAGAAGCTTTCGGCTCGTCGACGCCAAAAGTGGCCGGCGGAAGTCACGAAAAGATCTTGCAGCGCTATATGGGTCGGTTGCTTCGTCAACTGTATCTCGTGCAGTCGCACGCGCGAACTACGACGTTGCTGTTGATGATGGCGACGATGGAGATCTAAGCCTGTGGTGCTTACTACAGCGACTGCAATCGATTTCGTCTGCATAGCTTGTGATTTTGTTAGGTGCGTCGGATGCTGGCGGCTTTAAACAACGACACTTTCTACTTCTCTATGCGTCAGCGTTGACCGCTGTTGACGTGACTGTCTGAACCTGCCCAAATTTAACCCGGTATCTATCCCGTGCCAGCATCCTACCAACAGTAGCAGACGCTGTCTTCATTGCCACCAGCAACGGCTGGAGGCGCAAAACGCCTAAATCGCTCTCAGGAAACCCCAGCGTCAGTCCACTAACGAAACAACAAGAGCACCGGCATCGTAATAACAAGCATCACCATCAACACCGCAATGATCATCAAATCATCATTTCACCTTCGCGGTCGTCGTTGCATTCGTTGCCGTCATCTTCGTTATCGTAACAACAACTCCAGATACAATTGAAGATCCCGGCTGAGTGTGCGCACAGCTTAACTTCTCAGTCAGTCTTGCACTCAGTCAGTGTCTGTGTGCGTCTCTGTGCGTGGGTTGTCGTGTCGTTGCCCACTGTGACGGCATCATCACGCCAGTGGTAACATGGAAGTCTATTTAATGAGACCGTTCTTCGTTCTTCCTCCGAGCTTCGTTGAAAAACTAAAACACTTTACCTAGCCGCTTGCCCAACAACGATTGGGCTGCCGCGATAGCGGTTAGCGGCGAATGATGGCGGGTGGCAGTGAAGGCTAGCGAAGCGATGACTTCGCCGACTTTATCGAGCTGAACTTCTACTGCAATTCCGTCGTTCTCGGTCCACGCGAAAACATTGGACCGCCTGTCCCGTTGTCTCCTTGCGAATCCTGATACAAAGTCTTCCGAAGACTAACACGATAACAGCCAGCGGCAGATACGCAGCCAGCCTGCCTGCAATCGTTGTTGTTCCGCCGCACGACAACAATAAAGGATCTCCTTTGAGAAGACGAAACACACACGCATGTAATCGTAATAGAAGTTTGATTATAGTGGTGATCGCGCTGGTGTTCTTAGCTATCGTGGCGGTCCGGCGACCGCTTAGTGAATGAACCCCAGTCAGTCAATCAGCGGCTCGCTATGCAAAATCGTTTTGTTGTCGGGACATTTTCACGGCTTATGATTTGTCCCTTTGCCGCTGTTAGTACTTCTACTGTTTTTTGAATTCGAACATAACGACTTAGCGAAGGAGTAATAATAAGTACGAAGGGGTGCCATTCAGGTAGTAACAGGGTCGGCTATTTAGGAGCAAGGGCCGTTTTGCTGTTGTTGCTGGAAAAGAACGGACAGCTGACTGATTAACTGGTTGGCCGGTATTTGGCGACTGTCGTAGAGGTGGAAAGGGGCACTTAGCGCCGGGCGAAAGCCGTCGGTGATTTGCAAACGATGCTGTTGACGCTCGGTAGCACTTCGAAGAGCGAGAGAAGGCTCGCTTTAATCGCCCACCGCCACACGCACCGACACGCCGCACACACGCCACTGGTAGGAGCCACAGAGTAGGCAGAACATAGAATAGGCATTGCCATAGGAGCCATGTCCTACAGTTGCGATGGACGAACAGCAGTTCTCCTTCTGAGCTGAGCGAAACAAACATGGGCTATGAACCTTGTCGTTACTCAATGTGTCTGTCATTTTATATATAATTTTATATACGATACTAACAACAGGTTGCGTGGGCTGTTGTTCTTGTCGTCTTTATTGCTTGAGCGACAAACGTCATCTTGGAATTGTCAGGTCATCTGTGATGACCATTCTCGTAGGTGAGCTATGGCAAACTTTTTCTATCACTCTGTCATTGAACGATCTGATATTAGTCAAGCAACAAGAACTACGTATAACAGAGTAACTGAACCTGGTGAGAGGGCTGGTGACATCGTCATCATGGGGGTCATAGGGTATAAACTCAACTATCCAACTTGCTTGACTGACCCTATAAGGTACAATGCATAAAATGTTTAACTCATGTATAATATATCTAGTGACCAATTAGTAGAAGTTCCTTTCGTAAAGATAATAACACTCAGCTATTCATTTTTTACTTACCATAGAAAAGTAGAGCTAACTTTAGAAAATTCTTGTTTTTATTTTCTTTACAAAGACCTTCTATCTCTATAATTGTAATGTTATTATTTTAAATGAATTGAAAGACCCTGATTGAAGTAAAATCCAAATGCAGAAAACAGTAGTACCTAACCTATCTATAAAATAAAGCTGTTCTCGACGTCCCGTGTACCCGGCCAGAATCCTCGATCGCTATCGTCACTATTACTCAGCGTCCACACAGCCGGTGCAGTTGTCGAAGCTTCATGTTGCTCGTTTAGAAGGGGCTCAGTACCGCGTTGCTGGTAGACCTACCAGAAGCAAATATACATTCTACTACTTCGTAATTGTTGAAACTATGACTCACTGTAGAATAACGGCCTGCAGCGAGGTTTTATTTACCGCAAAAATATTTATAATAATATATAATATGTACGTAATTACGATGGAAAGATTGAGTTTGTCTGCAGAACTATAAGACAAAAGGAAGAATAAGGAAGACTACAGGCAGACTTGCATTTACCACGAAGATGTTTTTGTGACGTTCCCTGCGCAAAGTCATGCCGCACGAAACAGCTAGTTCGTTTGTGTTATTTGTGTGCCATTATATTATGCATGCGCGATAGATCTGTATCAAAAAAACAAGAGAAAAAGCTATTTTTTAGTATTTAGTAGATGCCTTTTTAAAGCGTTCCATGGTTAGCGAAAGATTTAGTTGGGAAAATTTACCGCTATTTTGTTTACATTACTAGTGGCTAATATGGCTAAAAATACATACATTTCGCATTTTCCTCGTCTGCTTCGGTAAGTTGAAGCAGAGCCGCTAAACATTGGCTGCCATCATCAGTCGCCCTTTCGGATACTTTTTATTTATAAGAATTATGTAATGCTTATGTGTCATTTATGCGGTAATCGACGTCAGCGTGTCTACACGATGTATGTATAGATTATAGATTATACACTAAATAATAGCCTCTTAGAACTGTATATAGCAGGTACGAACGGTACCTACCTAACGGTAGTGTTAACCTTGCTTATACCATATAATAGTTGCTAATAATTCGATGGCCTTTTAGGTAATCCATCGCTTCAACTGACACAGAGTGGGGGTTGTCCTATCGTGGGTGACTATACTGGCATTATTCCCGGCTCAATCGGGCTCTGCGCCCGAATTGCTTCCGACTGTAATAATCCCGACATCATGTTCTATACGGTCTACAACTGTGACAACGCCACCCACATTTATGAGGGTAAGTGAGCCTTACATTTGTGTCTATGTAACCCTACAAAATGTGCTTGACCTAAAGAAACCCTTTGAACCTAACCCCTCTTGCCCTTAAATCGCAATAGCGACAAACATACCTAGGGTTGGATATAATATTGATACGCGCCGTAGTGTATTGTCCCAGCATATGGTCTAAGACTCGCCACTCTGGACTTTAGTGCTGAACGTGTTACCTCAGCTGCTTGAAGCGTACCTGTTGACGCTTAAGCGTATCTCAAGAGGCGATCGCGTTCATAATTGTAAATAATCCTGAATGGGGAACAGTGGAAATACACGTCTTAGGCCCTTCACAGCGAGCCATCACCTTTCCAATTTGCGCATTTCTAATGCAAAAACCAATGGACAAACACTACAATGTCTATTGTACAGTTCTTTATGCATGTACAACTGTTTTTGCAGAGTTGAAGGACATCCTCGGTATTGAATCGCGCCATCTGCGCTAACGCTATGTTTCCTCCGATACGTAACAGTGGTCCATTAACGACTGTGTATCCAGGAGCATCTGCTCCTACGTCGAGTGTTACGACGATTTGGTTCAGACAAAGGTCCGACTGTTGCGTTCTTTTGTCATAGGTCCCCTCGTGACTTAGCAACTCGATGGTGGGCACCATCAGGAACCCTTTTGCACCGACATTGGCTTTTTGTTCCGATATACGCGAATGCACCGTATCTGACTGCTGTCAATCCCAGGATCCTAAGTTTGGGGGCAACACGATACTGTCCAGCAGAAATCGCTTCTCCTGAGTAAACACGTACGAATTTTCGTTACGTTTCGGACCTGTACAAATTATTTTTTCACGTAGGGCTTCACGTAAAAACTGCTCAAATAGACTAGCTTTGAGTTCATCTTGCGTCACCTTCCTGCCCATAGTAAACTTGACAGTAGTGAGCTAGTTCTGGCAGCCTTGCGAGTTTATGAGCGATTGCGAACAGACGCTTATACGATCAGCCGTGGACACCCGCTGCTGTTTCCAAAGTCTTGATCCATTGCCCAGGCCTTGTAGCTAAGAAATGGTGGCTTTAGCAGTAACGCGGCTCCCTCCACATTATCTGTCGAACGCTCTCTTCAGCCTTGCGGCTTAGTCGACCACTTCCTTCATCGTCAATTTGATTAATCCCCTAAATGATTCATTCTCCTCTCGCTGTCATCAATTGTAGTAACAACGCACTAGTACCGGAACGGACGCGGTTCTCTTGTTTTCATATGATGTTTTCAGACGATGGCGACGGAAGTACATCGAATTGAAGATATTATCGGTACGCGCCCCATATATATATATATATATATAGACATACTTGTGTTGTTTTGCATAGCCCGCAGGCCACACGGAGTTGAAAAGCATCAAATATATCTGATTTTGTCACACCCTTCTATGCCGGGAAAGCCACACCCCAATTTCATTACTGCATATTTGGGCACACTGGTTTGTACAGTGCAGGCATATATCGATATAATGAATGAATTTGCAATAACTGTTACCTCTGATAACTTGTATTTTATGTCCTTGCGGCAAATCTATTTGTGGGTCGCGGACGACAAACGAAGCTCAGTGTGAAGATCCTTGTGAACGGCCACTAAGTATATCTGTGATTCTACTACCCAATGAAACTATGATGATTACTGATTTGATAAATTACTTAAAATGAATATCGAAACCATCGCTTACAGTGTCCTGTATGTTTGACGATCTGCCAACATGACGCCCTAAGTTGTGCACCTAAAGCACGTTAGACTGTTCCTAACTTAAGCAACTATAGCTAAGAACATGTCACATAGTAGTCATGATAGACGCAATTGGTTCGCTTCATTGAATTCAGATTATGTAGGGCTGAACGTGGGCGGTGCAAAGATTCACCGTTTAAACCGAGGGTTCCAAATACGTGATAGCGAGAAGCGCTCGAGTTATTGCCAGCGTCTGGTAATAACGCCTTCTAAACACCTAACAATGTAGTTATCATTTACCTCTTCGTATCGCGCTGTACATACAGCAGTTGGGCTTGGCAGGGCTTGTTTCGTCCTGTTGCGCTTTTTTTTTTTTGAATTGCGTCGATTGACAGGGAGAGGAAAAGTGAAGCTTTTCACCTCAGGTCGACGATCCATTGCCAATTGAACATTCAATCGCTTAATGGTGATTGAATTGATGCGTCGTCATCAATAGCAATAACAATAGCCGGGCTGCCGCCGCCATCATCATCATAGCTGTCAAATGGCGCAGCGAGCTAATGGCGTGTGTCTGTGCTAATCTCTTCGCATCTTCAACAACGTTCGGCCGGCGTCAATGCCGCGGCCCGCGCCCCCGTTGCCGAGCTGATCTGGCGCTTGATTTGTTTGTTGTTGGTAGTGTGATGAGGCCGTGTAGTACTATTTGCAAAAGAAGGACGCAGTGTGCGTAACACATTGTAGATCACTGCTGGTGGTATATCATTTACCCAGCTTTTCTAGATCCTTTTTACAATGGACGTTTTCTGTTCTCGTCCGTTTTCGGATCTTCGTCTTATTTATTCTACAGTCCAGAGACAACAACAAGTGCTACCTGCAGTAGTAGCTGCAGCAGTAGTTGCCTTAATAGTCGCCGTTGCTCAGAGTGAAGCGTGTGCGATAAACCCAATACGCTCCTCCGACAAACAGCAGACGTCTGTTCGTGTTGTGTCGAACTAAATCATTGTTACCCCCGTCGCGTTTTTTTTGGTCTCCTTTTTTTTTTTCCCTATTGGACGAAACCCTCTTTCACGCCAGTTTTTGCCGTTACCCTCGATGCAGTAGTAATTGTCATTCCGAACGACGACTTGCCGTGTTGAGGGAAGTCCATCTTTGCTGTCCAGGTTTTCCTATGTGTGTCGACAGTGACGGTCGATTGCGTGTGTTCTTTGCTAGTTTCTCCTATAGCATGCCAAGAGCTTCTGCTGACGCTGCGGCTATTGAATAGTAGTCGAACACACTCAGTGAGGGCTAGGCACAGAGTGATCGACGGCCAAGGTGATAGACTATTCTTGTTGTTAATGGTGCCGCTAGGGCTGATGACCGACAGAACTACGTTCCGCTATCATTAGCAAACTAGTTTTAGATGCGTTTCGTGTGGGACTCATTCTGTTCCTATCTGCAGGCCGTTTGTCATCCAAGTGAATGGCCAAGATTAGCGCTACCGTAGCGAGACGTGCTCAGTTTGGTCCTGCCTCGAATCTATCTATCTACGGACATGCATACAAATACCTGGAATCATTAGGTTTGTTTTCCTAATTCTGTTGTTGAGCCCTGCTTAGCCAATACGCACGAACGCAGAGGCGTAGTCAGCCGACTATGGCACCGCGCGCAGACCACTCAACAGTTCATCTTCTAGTTAATATTTTTCTGTGTAAACTTTTATAGGCCTAGAGCTAACTTCTTTTCTAAGGATGAAAAAAAGCATTTCCTTTCTCTGGCGTTGTACGGCAGACTTTTCAAGCGGGATTGGCAGTCTTCTTGCTGTGCGCCATTACTAGAGTTGAAATAGTTTGTGCTTTCAACGGTGCTAAGGGTAAATCGGGAGCGAATTCAGTATAGAAAGGAGGTTAGCTAGAGATCTACAGTAGCACGGAGGCGTGTTTCTGCTGTAATAATCCTAACCGGTAACAGCACCAGCAAGTACATAGACATATACACAGATCGAGTGGCCCCGAGATACAAAAATAAGCAAGAACTTGTACAAGAATGATCTTGTATGGAGGCGACGTTCAGACGCTGCTTACAGAGCAATCATCCATCTGAGCATCAAGCCGCCGTTGTCGTCAGCTCGTAACGAATAAGCCAAACACACGGAGGGGGCGGAAAGGTGGGCAGGTAAAGCAGTCAGCGAGCGAACCGGCGGAACATACGAACACTATGGAGCACGTAACGTAACCTAAATGGTCGACGCTATGTGATACAGCTCCGTTTTTGTTTATTCAGAGAGAGGAAAAACGATATATCCATTCTGAATACGACAAGCTTGTTTCCTCTACGAGACTCTATATAACACATACGGTTAGCAATAGCCCTATGTGCGTATTGACACGTCTCTGTGACCCCTAGTTAGACGTTCGTCGCCTAACAGATCCCGTACTACCTTTGCTTGGACTTCGACGCCGCCGCCGACAATTTGTGGTAATCGATCGTCTTAGTTGTAGAATCACTCTACTGCCAGCCAGCCATCCTATAGTATTTTTCCGTGTTTCTTTACGCTGGTGTCTTCTCGGTCCGTTTTTTTCTTTCTAACTCTTGAATTTTTTCGTTATCCCGTGTGATCACCACTGTATTGTCTATGCGTTTGTGTCCACATCGATCTTTGCCTGTCTTTATATTGATATTTAGATTATGTGTGTCTAGGAAAATCGAGAAGTCTCGGTGCGTATCAGAAAAACAGCCATCGCCTTCGAGTGCTTTCAGAGGCGATACGATTCGTTGGTTTTCCGTCGATCTCATCTAATTTCTACGTTCCGTGTGTCGGTTGTGCCCATTGAGTTTTTGTCATCGCTCACTAGATTCTCTAGTAGGTATCATCGCCGTCGTCGTAATAGCCGTCCCCCTAGCAGAAGTAGCAGCGGGAGTAGGATCGTTTCGGCCGCGGCAACGGCATCACCGTACTGTTCGGCGGCGGCCCGTCGTAGTACAAGTAGTCTTAGTAAAATAACCAATCGTGCTTGTAATACCTGTGTCCTATAGTTCTATTTGCGGTGTAGTAGTTAGAATAAGTAACTTTTCTGATTTCTGATCGTCGTCGTTGCTTCGTTCATTCGTTGGTTCACTACGAGTATCGGCGTTTTTTCTCGTACCACCGCGAGTGCTGCCGACGTTCTAAGAGCAACAGCGGCGGCAGCAGACGGTTCTGATGGTTAGCGACCGTAGAAAAGGCGTCATGTAGTTCTCGTCATTAGCGGCAGCAGTGTAGCTCTGAATGACGTATCGGACCTGAACGAAGTGAAACAACGATAAGTTAGTGCCGACGTTTCATGACTTCAGCCGCAACCGCCGCCGTAGCGTCAGTTCGATCGAGAAAGTGTACCATCAGCAACATGGCCGGTGGACCCATTTTTTGTTCGTTTCAGCATTTACACGTGTCGTTCGCTTCGCCTGCATCTACACGATGAAAACATTATGACGAGTATTCTGTCGTTGCGGCTGCGGTAGAGATCACCTACAGGATAAGGAAAGATTCAGAAAGACTATTGAAGGAGAACTCTAATAGATACCTGCAGCAGGAGTAAGCTTACAACAGCTAATCCCCTCACAGAGCAAAGCAGATAAAACAGCTATCAAAACAGAGTATTGCAGGTATTCGGTCGATTCTTATTGAAACGGTATTATACGAATGTAGCAGAAAGAAAAAAAGAATCAACCAGAAAGGCAGCATTTATAGCCAAACGTGGGCGCTAAGACGCCACACGTTATACCAGTTACCCAGGTACCTATTTAGTACAACACTCACCCCGATCGGTCCATCGAAAAAGTCCGTTGGCGGCTGTCATGAGTCGACTGACGCGTATGCGGGAGCAAGTTTCATGTAATTATGACGAAGATACAGCTATATGCTCAGACTCACGTACCTATGTTTTTAGCCGAAACAGCAGGTTAGAGCTCCGTCCCCCTAGAGCTACTGTGTGCTCTATTCATGAGTTCATTAGGCAAAGTCATTGATGAATGAATGATCGGTGGACACGTGTAGATCTACGGACGCTTATTCCAAAGTGACCTTGCAGCGTGAAAAAACAAAACATACAGGTGCGCCATAGCGCCAAGTGACGTTCATATCGTATAATTATGTATGCGGTTGTTTAACAATTGTCCAAGTCTTATTGGAGTGTATAAATGTCGTACCGTATGATGATACGGCATATTAGAACGCCATGTGGTGTCTATTGGTGGTTTGATGCTGCCAGTTCCTTGGACGGCCTAGTTCAACCCGTAAACGCTATTTGGTTGGAGGTAGAGAAACGAAAGCGGGAGCAAATATTCTGCCTGCTGGGGGAGCCACAGTAGGGTAGGCTTGTTTCCGCGTGAAGACACTCGTGTTCGACTGGAAAGCGTCCTTCCTCATCACGGCCTCCCGTACCGCAATATATATCATTAGCCGTAAGAGGCGACTGTTACGTTTCCCGATCGCTCTGCACACCATTTCTGTCTGGTGTATATACGCATCCGCATGTACATGTTGAACGATCCACATCCCAATGAATTCTATTGGCATGTCCTAGTCACACTTAGATGGAATACATACCGTTACCGATATATTACATGTCACCTATGTGTTATGAAAACCGTAGCTGGATAAATCTTTCGCTAGTTTTGCGTATATTCATCTAACAATCTAATTTTTGCCTATCTGCAGAACGCGAATACAAATGTCTGGGCAGCTGGGAGGAGGATGACGGAGTCACATACTCATTCACGCATCGCCGAGACGTTCATGGGTTCCAATGTTTCGTAAGTTTATCCTTTTTTAATACTAAGCTTGAAATAGAAAGAAACTACCTCATTCAGAGGCATGGTCTATGCGGGCCTTGAAGTATTAATGCGTATGTTTGTATGTGTATGTACGTTGTCGTGCACACACTTACATTCATTAGGTTTCAAGCAGAAAGGTTATAAGTTTTCGTTGGGCTCAGCATTTCTCTTTTGTCAGCCAAAATGCGAAGCTTGTCTGATCTCGTCCACTTGTGGTTCGTTTTTTAAATAGACCTGACACAAGCAGACATAGCATACGGAATCATTGTTCCGTCTCGATTTCTCTTTATTCATCGACCAAGTGTTTTTCGAGGTTCATCAATCTTCCAAAAGTCGTAGCTGACCTTATCGATTATACGCACATTCTGGGGAAGCTCTCTCCGCGTCGCAGGCGTGCCAGTTTATATGTAGTACGTATAAGCGGTAGCGTGATATTCTACAAACAATCACCTTGTAACAAAGAACGACGGTCAATAGTACGCAGAGCTGTTCGTAGTCAGCCTGCGGGTATTGCGACAGGCTAGATGAAAAGATTCCCAAGCAAACCCTCAACGGAGTTACCCAGACAGAGATCGGCACAAACTCCTCGGCCTCCGGGAAGAGGATCATGTTTCTGTAAAAGCAAGGTCGCTTACCTCTCTTTCTATTCCATTGGGCAGTAACGATAATCAAAATAGAAGCTCGATCAAGAAATTCAAGATAAACGATTGAATGAATGTGGCCCAGCGAATCGGGTTCCCGTATCAGGCCACAAGTAGCTCGTTTGTAATGTATTCATCCATCTTTCTAGAACGGCCTCTGTCAGCCTTATATAACGAATCGAATCGCGCCCTTAAAGTTAACCATTGATATTCCATCGGTTTATGCTAAGGGTTCTCTTATACACAAACTAACACATGCCGATGCTAGGTAGCGTACGAGACATGAATGAAATTTTATCTCAGTAAGGTTACTACGACAACCAAAGGAACTACTGCTTCATAAATCATCAGCCATTTCGAACATGCCTTGTAGAAGTGTGCCCTCTTAGAAACTTTCATTAGCTCATTCTTCTTTGCGACTCGCTAAATGTTGCCATTTAACTTAAAACTAGTAAGCGTCACTCGGTTAGCCTTGAGCATGCATGCAGGCTAACCGGTAGCAACGATCGTTTACTATCATATGTGTCCCTCTTTAATGGCGCATTACACCCGAGAAGTTTTTTTGGTAGATCTTGTAATGTAACCTTCTACTGTTAGGACGCCGTTAGGTGTGATATTAATTTCTAGCTGACTAATCAGGTTAAAACAAACGGCGCATACAAAAAGAAATGGCCTTACACAAGGAATTCTCGGCTGTACCTTCTATAACAGGCCTAGGTTGTTCTGTGTAGCATTGTCTCAAGGACCTGTCAAGATCTAGTGCCGAAAGAAGCCAGCAGTCTTAGGCTAGGTAGAGGAAAGAGATTTATCGCTTTTCCATATCGCTAAGATTTTCACCAGCCAGCCCATCTTATCTGACACCGAACCTATATATCTTAGACGGCCTATTTCTTCGAAATAGATTGTCTGACCTAAGCACTACCTGTCAACATTCATATTTATTAGCGTATGCAGACTTCAATTCTACTAACACATGCGCATATGTGTAAATTTACAAGTGTGCTTTTGTAAATACGAAATAAACGTTATTCTTGTTTTTATCTATGCGCGCTTTTTACCTTCTTAACAAAACCCATGAGTAGTACCACGAAGCCACGAACTAGCCAATCTAAATAAATGTATATTGTGGGTACATGTTTCAAGTGTAAGAAATACTGCGAATAAACGAGAGACAAATACGCGACTGAGTAGTGACTAAATAAGTAATAAATTTTATGCAGCATACCATAGCATATCAGGATAACTGAATGATAGAATACATGAATGGGACTCACGTAGGGTAGGGCAACGTTATTCGACCCACGTTTGCTAATTTGCAGCAATGCTGGGTTTCGACAAAATAGCTATCGGCTGTTCTGGTGAATCACCGTCGCACAAGCGGCAGTTCGGGGAACACGACCGCACCACAAGCGGCACTTCAGCGAAGCTTTGACGACCTCATCTTGAAGACAAAAAAAAATCTTTGAACAGGTAGCAATGAGAGGGGCCGTCGTAGCCGACTGAGGAAGGTATGTAAAAAGCGTGGATATAGGAAACCATAAATCTATAAAGAAAATATATTGCCTCCTACGACACACACGGGCTACGAACGACAGAGTGAAGAAAAGTCCTGCTTTTTAGAACGTAGCAGAAACGTAGCGACTTACTCTGCTATATTCAGCAGCTTAGGACTTGGCCTGATTTATCTCGTTTTGCAGCTCTACACGGGTGTGTTAACGTGCCTGATCGTGCACTATGCAAGTACCGACCATTCATATTCTCGCCAACGTGCAAAAATGACATCTCCATAATTCTGCCGTTATATTGCCGCGTCGTAGTAATACATGTATTTCCATTTGAAAGCAGCGGAAATTATCGAATGTTATAGTATGAGCAGTGGCTGTTTTACAATTGATTTAACTTTACATCAAGATAGGAAGTTTCTTCCTTTTTTTTTTCAAACATTTTTATAAGGTGTTTGTGCGAGCTGAAGTTCACAGAATTATTTGACTGTCGGACCATTTTCGATTGTGCTGAAAATTTCTGTGGCGTTTCAAGTTGTAAACCCGTTATCTATGAAGGTTTCGGTTGCTTTCATCTAGAAAAACTTAACGAATGAACAAACTTGCAGGTATAGCAAATTTTTTTGTCCTACTTTTTTCGAGTACACCTTAGAACGTTAATGGTTAGACTTCTTCTGTCGGGTTGTCTTTGCTTATTTAACGATATATCGGAAATATCGTATTGTTGTTGACTTTGTTAGTGTTTATGTCCGTCGAGGACAGCATAACCAAATGTACATATACAGAAAGGGATCAGAAGCAGTAAAAAATAATAAATTTCTAAAGGCTTGTAAAAAAAACAATAATGTATTCGATCAAAGGTATCAAAAGGGTTGAGATAATCTCCGCCACTGATGGTGCGCTATGGCCATTCTCGCTAGTGATTAGGGCTGTCCGCTACAAAAACAACAACGACTGTTGCTGCCGGTACCAACGAGTACCAATACAGTTACCCGCCGAACGTCTCAATCCGGCAACAGCAGCGTCGACAGCAGCTAAAACAATGGGAATCGAGACGTTCATCTCTACCGAGGTCACCATTTTCTCGCTTAGCCACGAGCGCCAATGTTCTTTCAAAATTGATGTTTACCGCCTGGCGCGTCAAGAACGTGTGAAAAAGACTGTGGTCTGTTTGTGTAAGAGCATCCGCTTAGTGGAGGGCTGTTACCATCCTTTTGAAGGTATGTGTGTGTGTGTGTGTGTGTGTGTATGTGTGTGAGTGTATGTATGTATGTATGAGGGCAGCCTCTGACCTGCGATCACCGACCGATCATCCCCCGTTGACGAAACTGATCGCCATCGGTCAAGCCATCACCGGCAGCCGTCCGCTGCCACAGGCATTTTCTCGTCATTCCATCTATTGTAACGTCGTTCTTGTTACACTTATTTGTAATGACTGTCCGTCCACGACGGCTATCGTTATCGCTGCTGCTGTTCATGTCGATCCTGTCGCAAGGTGATGATCCGGTAATTTGCCAAAACATCGATCGATTGATCACCTGTCGTTTTGTTGTAGATGCCTTTGGTTATAATCTTATAGATTTCAACGTGTACAAAGCTTGCTCCGATGTTGATAGTAAATTTGTCGCGTTTCATGAAACAGGGTGGCGTTTAAGCACACACGCTGCGATTCGGTACTGAACCTCACAAATCACTGCTCCTGGCGAGCAGAAAAGCACAGTAATAAAATTTTTCGAAATCCAGGACAAGCCTGCAGACGACACAAGCGGCCGAATCCTAACAACAAAACAGTAGAGAAAGCCGTAAAGCAAACACATCCCACATTCACACATACCCATTCATCGAAATGTGTAAACATCGAAAAGCATCATCTAGCAAAGATCCAATGCAGTCATTTCGATCACTGATACTTATGATGATTCTTGCGATTATTATTTCTCCTCGTTGTCCTACTTGTTTATATTCGAGCCGTTGTCGCTGCTGCTGTCGTCGTAATTCCGACGAAGAAAAAATTCGCGGCAAAGATTTACTGACCATTCAATATGGCCTTGCTCTTGGCTGGTTGATGGTCGCGCGCTGAAAGTTCAGTTAAGAACAAAAAGGGCGATTGTATTGGCCTTTCCATGCCAGTTTAATTTAGGCACAAACAGTGAGAGCAGGAACGTCCATGAAAGAGAACATTTCTATGGTGAACGTTGCTTGCTACTGACGGCGGAGATTCCGTCTAGGTGTTGAAGACCAACCCGACGCTCGACGTTTACGTTTTCCTCTCTCTACCACTCGTGCCGACGAAGCTGTATGGGGTCGTCAATAGTTATTTTAGTCGTATATACTGTAAGTACTAAATTGCTATCTACCTGTCGGTGTGGAGTAAGGGAGTGAGGCTGAACGAACATTATTAGGTTCCCTTTTGCTCGCAACATTATTCATCTAAAGGTAAATTGCCTTATGGCCGGTCTTCTGCCTCGAGCATTGCCGCCGCCTCCGTCTTTTAGAGCTTTGTTTTTGTTGTTGTTGTTGTTGTTGCTGCTGCTGTCGTGCCATATGTATATGCGCACACATTTGTCTGTGTGCGTATGCGCGGTCACTCATATACAGAAAAAAATAATAGCAGAAACCAAACGAGAGCATGGGCACAAAACTATTGACAACGACAACGACAACGGCGAAGTGAGGAAGAGAAAAACAATCACCGAAAGACAAACAGCCCACAAATTGAAATCGTGATCGAGTCAAAGTATTTGCCGATCGACAAAGAGCGACTGACCAATAAACAGACGACGAACGAATGGACGAACCCTCCAACTCTTCGTGGCAGTCGTCGCCGCCGCCGCCGCCGCCGCCGCCGCCGCCGCCGCTGTCGGTGATGACTCTGCGAAAAGCGAAAGATTCCGCATAGCAACAGAAGTCAATGCAACTCTATGGGGTCTCGGTAGTCGTCATCAACCATGGTGCCGTGGACAAACACCACTGCCATAGTCGATCTGACCACTATCAACCACACCGATAGCAGTAATAATAGTAACAACACCACGACCACCACCAACAACAAGCAATAATCATAATCGTCATCGTCGACGACGACAAAAAGCAACAACGACAGGCGATAGAAGTTAAACGAAAAGCAAGTGCCGCTACACTCGTATATACCATGGCATAGCCACTAGTGTATGTACGCGTCCGAAGTGTTTCTGTCAATGCCTAATCTAATACAAAAAATGACCGGTGCAATGCGATGTGATCTATTTCGGTTACTGATGGTTAGGACGGTGTTGAGCTTCATCTTGGCTACAGACAAGTGGGGGGCAAGTGACAGTGCGGTAGACCTGCTGTGAGGCATGTTAGTGCATAGGGTGCAGAGGTCGATTCATATATGCATAGGCAAAACAGCACACAGATCAGGATATACATTTGCGCACACGACGAGCGGGACATCAACACACGCACACTTCAATATTAGTATATTTCTAATGGATTTTTGAGTCATATGAATATATTATACCCGCTGGTTTATGCAGTGCGAAATAAAGCCTAATTGTCAAGATTATAAGTAAACTTTATACCTAAAGCAACAAACACACACATGTGAGATACAAACTATGAACCTGTAACAGGCCAGATTCGTCTAGTTAACATAGCACGTCTGCGCGTTTGCCCCAAAACGTATATCATCGTAGGCACTAGAAGTACACGATGCCAATACAACGAAATGACGGTGATGAGGCAGATTACGACAACGAGCTCAACAGCCATCGCTGGCCGATCAACGAGCTGGTTGGCTTATCAAATGACTCTTCGCTGATATCCGAACGATGACGACAGTGGCAACAGGCAAATAAGTAATTCTGATATTCTGCAGCTTTTTCGGTGCGCTGCTGGGTTGTTTTTATCGTCGTCTGCCAAAGATAATAGGTGTTAATCCCAGATTCGTGTCGTTTGTTTGTGTCTTAGCTAGCGAGGCACAAATTCAAGATAAAATAGACACCAAATAACGAAAACCCTTTCTCCGCAACGGGATTTGCGGCTTCACTGGGCCGCCGCCGCCGCCGCCGCCGCCGCCACCGCCGCAGCAGCGGTAGCGGCGGCGCTGCCATTCAAAATGAAGGAGGGCGAGAGAAAAAGAGGATGGGGGCTGCTAGTGGGGTGTCTCATATCGATGCGTATCAGCTCGGACCGACCAGTATGCTTCGGCGTTCTTCATCGTCTCCCGTTCAGCTCCGACAGCGTCATACGTTTGGGCGGACACGTTCGATCCTCAAGCCAACAACATAAAGTAGACAGCGTCAAAATGTGCTCTTAGTCACTGTTGTTACTATAGCTATTCCTGTAGCCGTGTTACTATTATTGGTCTGATGAGAAATTGGTTTTTCGGCCCTGCCCAGTTGTTGTCGTTGTGAACGTCTTCACCGAAAAGTAATCTTCATTACCGCCATCACCACTACGACCGCCAATCGCAATGGCAAAAGATACAAATGAACAGATCGTTCCATTCGGAACAACGTCAGCGAAGGCAGTTTAGGCGGCTAGAGCGGAGGTGGTCAGTTATCCGATATTAAAAGACTGGGCACAAGTTCGAAGACGACAATATTTTTGCTATATACTTGTACGTAGGTACGTAGGTTGAGGAAAGCAAGCGATAGCCAACAACTAAACTGGCCGCGTCTACAGGTTGCTTGGTCAACTATAGGCATTTCCCCGCACGGCCTGCTACAAAACGTCGCCAGACGGCGGCGGCGGCGGCACTTCTGACGACGCCTTCTGGCGACCTGATCGCCACTCGCCTCTAAAATTCGGAAATTAAGTGATGTTAAGGAAAAATCCCATCCGCTAGGTCAATGGAGTGGTCTAGAAAAAATGTCTTTGTTGTAATAGATAATTGGTAGGGCAATCAAAATAGAACTCGTGCTCATAGCGTTTCATACTGCTGTATAAATTGACCAGAAGAAAATTTCGCATAGCCCGGTCTTGCTGGGGCTGCCGGACCCGTTTGGCTTGACCCTTTCCGGTCTCTTTTTCTTCACTAATGGAAAAAAATTTAAAACTACTGTACAGCGTCTGACAGAGGAGAGGAGTGATAAACAGGGAAAAAGGAAAAAAAAACTGATGGATAGATAAGAAAGCTCTTTAAAGGAGAACGACGTTGCTACGATGCCATCGTTGCTGTTCCTTGCGTTGATGATGAAGATGCGATTCGAATGATAACGAAGATTGATCGGCTGTTAATGATATTTCTAATGGCTTCTTCGTCGTCGTCTACTACTACTCATCCACTGACTGCTTGTGGCTGTCATTCCTCTCTAGATTTTTGTCTTTCTTTCAGTTTTTTGGCTTTATTGGCTCATTCGCTGGTGTTTGTGAGGTGCGCCCGCTTCTTTTGCGGGACGCTCAACAACGCGATCGAGGGCCAGAGGAGGAAGACAGCCCACCTCAGAACTCCAATTAAGCGTTAATCCGTGTGAGTGTGGTGGTACGCGCTAAAATGTTTCGTTGTCGACTGTTGTCTATCGATAGCAAACGCTACGCACGAAGGAACGGTGAGAGGGCGAACGCCTGAGGAATCTGCCATTTGACTCACTTAATGCAGGCCGGTGCCGCAGATGTTGCTTCGTTTACGTAACGCAATGTACGTACGTACCGCTGTAATTTTGTTATTGCCACGCCACTGTTGCTCTATGTGGCATGTGTACGTGTATGTGACTTGTTAACTGTGATCCGATCAACTAAATTCAACTTTGCAGCCATATCGTCCGGTCATACAGGCGACGCACGCCGAAATTGCATTCGCCTGTTTCGTATCAACGAGAGACGAGCGTATCACAGCAACAGCGTAAGGTACGTCACTTTGGCTTCGGACCATGGCGGCGGTGGCTTCGAGCCTCGTTTCGATCGGTCGGTCTCCCTGTCTTGGTAACGCACCGCCCTAATCGGCGTAGGCACTGTGAAAAGTTTTCAACCAAACGGGATTGACGCTGCTGCTATGATTTCTGGTGCAACGACAGAGCGCAGGCGCTCAACGTCGGATACGGGCCACGATCGCGTCGCATCTGTTTTGGTCGGCTATTTTTTGCCATCGTCGTTACCTTTTTGTACTGCGGCGTTCACCAACAACTCAGCCGGCTGTCAGTCCGACTATCTTGATGGCATCGATTGGCTGACGGACACTGCGGTGATAGTATATAATAGATATTGGTTAATTTGGTAGCTCATCTTAGCTAATAAAAGAGTTATTCAGTGAATCAGCGCATCACTGGTAGGTTGCGAGCTTCACTGAAATCATATGAAAAAAATGAACCAATGGAAGCGAGGTGAATTTAACCGGTTCGGCTTAGCAGCATTGAAGTCATCAAGACACAGCAACGGCAGAGATAGCCAATGGAACACTGCGACTTGTTTGTGGCAGAAAGCGACGCGTGAGGTCATGCTGCGGTAGACCCCCCTGCCTGCGATAGAGAGTGGGTGATGGAGGCCATAAGCAAAGCGTTGCCGTTCCGTGTCAGGGGCTTATTTACATGTCTATCATCAAACAAACCGATGGCCATGCTGCTGCTGCTGATGATGATGATGATAATGATTATTGCCCCGTAAAAAGTATTAACATTATGATCGAACGAACACGGAACAGCGGTGTCGTTGTTAGATAAGTGGCAAATCAATAATCAGAAGACAGGTCAAAGTGCCACCAGGTCCGGTTTCTAGCACCATGGTGAGCCCATGAAGCCTCATGTCGTATGAGGTCAGCTTGAGGCCTAACATGAAAGTGGCTGGTCGACCGAAGCCACTTCGGCCATTATCTAACAATACTGGACCTATTAGTTATATCCTCTATCACTTTCGACAGTAACATCCTAATGATTTAAGTACGAAACACAATTATTATCAAGCAATTCTGCATACAGTGAAGTATGGCATGCAATTATTTGACAATCAATTTATTCACCCTGTCCCATGTACAACATAATTCTTCGTAGGGAAAAGTTTTCTCTGCGTATTTATTCTAGACAAAAGCTTGTAAGATATGTATGGGAGTTTGCGTGTGATTGCCGAGATGCGTTTCAGGCCATCAGTTAATGAGCAGAGGGGGCCATTACATGTGAGCGCCATGTGTGGCAATGGTTGCTTAGCCTACCGGTTCTCTTCGGTGTGAAAACATTTCACTGCCCTGTTCTGCGCAGGCGAAAATGCTGCTCCAGAGCGTTTGCCTCGACTTGTTAATGCTGTTCGTTTTCTACTTCTGCCGCTATAGTTTGCTGCTACTCGGAATGTCGCCGTTTACCCTGTACGAAACACACAAGTGCGAGATACCCAATCAACGACCCAATTGGTTCAATGCCAAATCTTCGCTCCCATATTTACCACGCTCTTGTTGAGGTATTCTCGGTGGTGAGGGCGAAACCACCATGAAAGCTATTTGTATGCCTTCTTGGACCTTTGTATTCAGCGATGCGCTAAAATGTTCCAGCAGCTCCTGTAATTTTCCCACCCTGAATACGCGCTTGATCCCTACCGAGCATAAAAAAAAGTTAAAATAGGTACTCCCGTCCTTGTACGTGTCGTAAGGCTATCGTATCGTCCCTTGTCTGCCACCTAGTACCTACTATTATAATATGTGTAAGTCTGAGACAACCAATAGCAATCTGACTCGACGATACTTTCAAGAAAACGTCAAGCGTTTACCATGTCAACCGGTTGTTGAGCGACTTCGGAGTAAACAATCTGGACATTTCGTTGGATCAGTGATAGGTCGGTTATTAGTCTCGGTTTTAGCTTAATAACAAATGCGAATTGCCATGGACGATGATGGTTTAACAATGGAAAGGGTGAAGAACGTGTACCGTTGCACAACGACTATTGACGGAACGGTGGCGCAGCGCAAACCCACTTCCAATAGATCCTGATCTCTAATGCCCTTTGATTGTCGACTGGTACCAGCGTCAGAGAAAGATGAAGATCATAGCTCACCAACGAATAGCGATGCGGGTAAATAGACAGTGACGAAAAACGCGAGCAGTTTGGACTCGAAAGACGAAACCAATTCAGCTATATGAGCAAGGAACACTGGCGGATTCTCAAGTAGCGTTCTACTGCATTGCTAACCATTATACGGGGAGAAAGCTGTACCAAGATACCCTGCTTTATTTCCAATTCGGTCCACCATACCCAAGTGGCTGCGGTTCAGCTGATATATCGAGTGCCAAAGCTAAAAGTTAGTCAGTAATCCGGTATCTGGAAGTGAAGCTGACCCACACACAACGGCAGTGCTGCATCGCTGCACCCCACAGTCTGTAGAGCCCAGGAAATTTATATTTCAATACGTTGTTTGTTTTCTTATTATCGCCGTTGTTATGAGCGACAGCTTTAAAATGCGGTTTCTTAGGGCAGCTATGCAACGTTGCTAGTGGGGCTGTTGGCCGAGAGACGGAGGTAGGAATCAAACGCCGCTGAATAGATCAAAGGCGTTAGTCATAGATCATCTGCCCGATTGACTTCCTGAGTCATGATTGATAATTTTAGCTAGACCGCAAAAAAAAACGTTTCTACATAAAAACGCTATGTAACAGCATTTACAAGAATCGTAAGAAATGCGCATGTGCTTATTATATACGTACACACACGCAGACCTATGCGTGTATGTTAATGTAGATAATGTCCTCTGTTGGTCAGTCCGTTCATCCATACCCAGCGTCACATTTTGCAGAGTAATAGTAGTGTTAATAGTATCTCATTAGTAAGCGTCATGTCCGGTGCTAATCCCAATTTGCGTCTGGTCACGTCGTCGTCGTCGCTATTTTTGAAGCCATCGTGGCCGTCGCTTGCTCGCGTCATCTTTGCTCGTAGTTGTCTCGGCAATAGCTAAGCCTACTACGAGCAAATAGCGTATTGATTACGATGTTTCTGTGGGAACGAGTGTGTCTGTGTGTTTTGGCTTGTCGTTTGTTCTGTGCGATTATGTGATCTGACAGATAGCTAGGCGACTCAATGCGAGACGCAACTCGATCCGTTTTGACGCTATAACAATCCAGATCACAGAGCGTCACCAACAAATCGATCGACCATCGAACACATCAGCCAGCCCATCAAAGCCAAAGCTCGATGGCGCGAACTTTTCGTCTGTCTAACGTAGCACAAAATGAAAAAAATAAACCGAAAAAAGCTACGCACACGGACGACACAAATAGATGTCGAGTCTCGTCATCGTTGCTGTTGTCTATGTTTCTGTGTAGGCCATAATGTAGCCGACATGACATAGCCGCATACCATGAGACTCTGTTCATTGGCTTCAGCCCTCGACGCGGACGTTCGTTTAGCTTCACATCCGCGCCGGTAGAAACGGCAATGCGTGATGCAACAGCTCGAGAGGTCGTTGGGTGCGCGAACCCGATGTTCGCCGCTGCTATGATCATCACCACCACCACCGCCGCCATCATCGACACCAATAGTGGTAATAGCAGCAGTGAACCAATAGAACGGAGCGGCGAGATAAGCGGGGAAGGAGAAGCGAAACAGCCTAGCGCCCAGGGGAACCGCCACTTTTCCAGACGATTTCTGAACCACTGCGGCTGCTTCTGTCGCTGTTGCGGATGACGAAAATGATACCTATTGATGATTCTGGTGCAGACGAAGTTAGTGCCGGCGTGGGCTGCTACGCAGGCCAAATACGTCAAAGGCGTAGTAATGGCGTGCGGTAGTCGATGCGTTAATTGGTGAATGTTTCACGTTGTCTCCTTCGTCGTTTTTTTGTTCGTCTGCTACTTCTGCGTCTGAGACCATGCAACAGCATGAGCAGTAGCGGCAGTAAAAAGCAAAAGAGTCTAAGCTAATGTCTTCAAGGCATATTAATTGCTTGGTCCTGGCAACCGGTCCAGTCAGCTCACTTGGATCATGGCTGACTGCACGCCATTGCATATTAATAGAAGAATTTAATCATGAGCAGGAACTAGTAGTATTGAAATTACTAATATATTAGCGTGGTATAATGACGATATGCCTGCTTATATAAATACCTCATTTGGGGGATGTGGATCGACGACATGGGCATACAGCGCATGGCTACAACAAATTTATGATAGTACGTAGTAAAAGAGATAATGTCTTTATGACGCGGTTAGCTTATGTATATCAAGGAAGCGATAGGGTAGAAAGAAAGTGGCGAGATATAATGCAAACGGCTCCATTCCACGGCTACTTGCTCTATATTTAAGTTCTCTTACTTCGCAAATAATATGTTAATTAGACTATGTTTAATTTAGACGCCGTGTGGGCATCGTCAAAACTCCACGGTGTCCTTTCGAATCGTGAAAACAATGAGAGGCCTCAACATGCATGAACAGAAGACACGTCTTTTTTTTTATCCGATGAAAGCTGTTCCGAGCCTTCCGACGGCTGCGTTTTCGCCTTCCTCGCAAAACCCTACTGTGAACAAAGGTCCAGTTTCACATAATTACAAATGTCGAATTACCTTCACGCGTTAACCGATGAAAGCGGTTATTGCAAACTTGTCGCAACTTAGCCAAAAGTTCCCAATTAAAGATGGCTGTTGTCAACATGGCTTGATCTCGGTAGAATAGACTGAGACGGGCGCTGACTTGTGCTGCCGGCCGGACCACAAGTCAAACTTTTGCGCTTACTTTATTGCATAGATGTATATACACACACACACACACATTTATCGTCCACTAAAGAAGTCTAATCTAGCCAGCGTATGGAATAGAGCTGACTAACGATTGCATTAGCTAGAACCGCAAGAAATCAAGCTTCCATAACGATCACGGATCGTATGGGAAGCCAAAAATGAATAAACAGGCTGTCAGAACAGACAAACGTCATCGATGAACAGATTAATGCTATTGCTGTTTCAGTCTTCGGTACTTCTGTTGGTGGTAATGACTGCTGTCTCCTTCATTCCAGTGCTACGGTCGATCTTCGTGGCCGTACTCGATAAAAGTATGATATACGGAAAATATATACAGTATGTAAAACGAGTCAAAGAGACCGTAACGACAACATTTTTGCTGATACTGCAGATGCTGTTGATGATTTTTTTGCTTCTGCTATCTTTATTATTATTATTATTGCCGTCGTCATTCACCGGCGGAATACCTCTGATGTCGGGGGGCAAGCTGGAGCGTCTGCCTCGAAAAATTTATGTACGTAACGCGCATTTATAAGTCATCATGGATGAAGTAATGCTAGAGGGCTGGCGTTTCACGTATACGGACTGTTTGCTGGATTCGGGCGTACCTACAGTACGATCACTTCAAATAAAATCTGAGGCAGAGCCAATATGATGCGGGCAGTTTCATCGTTTGTGGGCAAATCTAGGACCGATCAACCACAAACGGTCGCCGCGACATCTTCTTCGACGATTCCTTTTTCCTTTTCTACTATGGCGCGAAGTGGCACTGATGGTGACGGTAAGGCGGCGGCGGCAGCAGCAGCAGGAGCAGCGGCGACGCCGACGACTGCGGTGTATCATCGCTTGAAATACCAATTAGCCCTTTTACGAACGCCTTGATTTGTACTAGCGGCAGCAACGACGATAACAATTGCGACGCGTAGATTTTACGTAAATTCGTTTCGTGTCCTATACGCACTGAAGTTTGTTGAACTAATACTAACAGCTTCAGAAAATTGACGCTGGAGCCGTCGCTGAGCTCATCTGGAAGGTGTTGGGGAAAAATAGAAAGCAGATACTGTTGCAAGCAAGCAAGCAACTGCGTGATTCTGTTCGACCTATTTGTACGTGAGACGGCTGATGTTGTACAAAAGCAAAGGACAACGCCTGAACTAGTTGGTGCCATTGACTAATTGACTTTAATGCTAGGGCACGGTAAAGCTACAAGTGCTAGCTAATATTAAATGGTTGAACAGAAAAAACCACGCGTTTTTATCAGGCGATGAACCTCAACTTTTTTTTATTAGCGATATTCCATCGAAGGCTGTCTATGATGTTTGACACTCTCGAGCGAAAACTGATAGTCGCACTTGCTGTCAATCCATCCAAGAAAACTTCATTTAAAGATGCCCTGTGGCCAAATGTATTCAATCCACGTATCAGCGCGCGAGGCAGCTGTCTCTGAAGTTTACTCTCAGACCGTGCTGGCGGCATCTGCAAGGCGACGATAAGGCTTGTCTGTATTTCTGTGCGCTTTGAAAATAGAAAGCAAACATGAGCTCTCATGCAGCCCAGCTACACTGTGAACAATGTATAGCAGATCCGCCGTCCACGGTTAGCAGTTTCTGGTTTGCAACATCCAAGTATTCAATAACAAAGACTCTTCCTGTTTCCCTTGGCCTGCCTTCGGCCATCGTTGCCAGTTGACGATATCGACCTGGCCTTGCTTCCTCCAATCGTACCTTCTTATACAGAGAGAAAAAAAAAGTAGCTTTTTCCATACTTCTTTTATGCGCCGATTATGGCTCTCCGACTGCTACTGTTCCGCGGATGCTGACCGCTGGTGCACTGCGTAGCATGCGTCTACGCCTGTGTCTGTGTGAATCTAAACGCTGAGAGTAGCGTTATCAGCATTTGCCAGCGTTGACCGGTCGCGGCATTTCTCCTGCTGGCGATGGGAAAACCGTTCGTCCGTCCGAGATTAGGATGAAATGAAAAGCGTAAGTCAGAGGTCACCGGTGCCGCCATTCGGTTAGAAAGCGACAATTGGAAGGCTCTACTGTATACGAGCATTTCATAAATCGAACCTAGCTAATCGAACGGAGCAGATGCTCGCAAGACTGTGAACGATTCGAGCTACCTTATTTTCGATCGTAACTTATCGCTCTAGTTTAATTGCCGTTTTGGGTCAGGTAATGTATCGCAGAAAGTGCTAGCTAATTTAATTAATAAGCAGGAGAATATTATCAATATATAGACATGGCATGTTCGAAATTTTCGAAGTAAATCTTATCTTCGAAGACGAGCCACTTAGTAGCAGCAGCATTGTGTACAAGTTGACTGCTATTATTATTCGAAATGATGGCGCGCATTTTTGGGTGCAATTCGGGGTTTTCGTTGTTGCTAATGAGCTTTGCGGAAACACACATAACAATCTGATTTTTTTTCGTAAAGAACGTTGCTAAAATATATTCAGACGGTTAGTCAATGAACCTGACCGATTGTTATCACTTGCGGTATGCTGTCGGCAATCGTCGACGAAAGAAGCGTATGGCAGGCTGAGCTCCGGCAGGATAATCCACTTCTAAAGCAAAATTAACAAAAGCAAGCGGAAAAAGAACGAGTAGCTATTTTTACGGCACAGTCACAATCTTGAACGCTTATCTATAATAAAATGCATTACAATTTGCTTTAATCGTGAGAAATCGTACCGGGCCGTTACACCAACCGATAAGTTGAGTTCGCGCAATTTTGAAAACTTGTTAAGCTTCTAGAAAATAAAACTGAGTGCAACTTACCTACGAGATGACGATAACTGAAGTTCGACCGTTTTGTTTCTACTCAAAATTCGTGCTTCTCACGCTACTTGCATTTTGGTTAACCCCATTATATAACCATGAGATTTTTATTTTGATTCTCGTTCTCCACTTGCAGTCTGGGAAGATTTTGCGCTCTGGCGAGGAGGCCTACATTCGTGAGGCTGGCGATAGCTGTGGCCGAGGTGAGGATCCGTCGATCTTCGGTATGAAGGTCATACGCCAGTCGACCTGCACGAATTTTCCGCCCAAGCCCAGCAACGGTAACAACAAACCATCGGTCGCCCTCGCGATTCCACCAACTGGGTCCTCGGTGGCCACCATGCCAAGACTGCGGCCAGGCAAGCCCGCTGCTCCGCATCGCCCAGCTCCTCCATCGCTCATTCCGTCGTTCCACGATAACAGCGACCCATATTGGTATCGGCCGGTATCGACTAAACCCTGGAAGCGGATTAAGACGCACTCGGCTGACTCGGATCGCGTTAATGAGATTCCATCAACTGCAAAATCCAACTCACCCCTTTCGTGGACATTCATATTGACAGTCTGCATGCTATTGCAAACTGCATTAATAAAATGACGCGTACCGGAAACTCAGCTCAATGCTATCCTCGTTAGATAATATTGATTGATTGATCGATCGATCAAACCATTGATCTCGATTAATTGATTGTTGCCTTCAGCGAACCACCAGTCAGCCAATCATTAACGGTTCTTAGTTCTCCTTCAAGAAACTGGGGCAATTTTGTACAAATAGCTAACGAGGACGATAATACAAACACATGCTTCTATCTGATACAATCATTTGCCAAGCAAGGACTAGCAGCATCAGAAATCAGCTATTGAGAGTGGGGTGCTTTGATCGATCCGAATTGGAATTAAGCCCAGTAAACGAACAATTAATATTGGCGTGTGATACCAACTTGAAGATACGGTGATGTACGTCTGCACGGATCGTATATATCGCATCACGGGTGTCCATCGATGTGCGTTCTACAGGCAGAATGCGCCAATGAAGAGAAGAATTATTCTCATATGGTTCCCCCCATCCCCTCTTCTCCTCCTAGCGACGCCTGGGGAAACAGCAACTTTTGATCTCCTTGTAAACTATTCCGATTGCTGAAACCGGTTGAAGTGAGCGTTCAATCAACTATTCAGGGCCAATCGGTTATTTTTAGCAATAGCTTAGTATATAATAATATATTGTACATACAAAGATCGTATACAGAATATTACTAGAGGTGGTGATAAGTATTACGAAAACCAAGAGGATCACTGTTATCGTAGCCATGTATGAGGTCAAAATGATGTGACTATAACGTGATATTTCAACAAATTCATGTAAAATTTAGTCCTGAACACATTCGAATGTATGAAACAATTCAGTCTAGAGACGCGTTAAATCCGATATGCGTTTGCCCACACTCACAAACACGATAAAAATGGCAAAAATTACAACCAATTGCTAAAATGGCAGAAACACGGTGAGGAGTAAGAGTAAAAAATGAAAAAAAAAAAAAAAAAAAAAAGTCTATACGACGAAAAAAACACTTGCAACTATACACATGCTGCTAGAATAAGAACAGCGATATTTAGTTCAGGCTAAACAAAAAAAACAACAACACACGGAGCGAGAGAGAGCCACGTCCTACCTTTTATAAGAGTATTTAATAATTATAAATATTAATTTAATTGCATGCTGTTATGAAAACAAGTAAGGAAACCCTAGACACGTTGAAGTACAACAACAAGCAGACGTAAAATGGGCGGAAAAGAAAAGAGATAATCTGCCTGAAACGTAATAGTAATAATATAATTTTCGTAATAATTTATACCGTTCCCCGTACAATCCCTAGCCCAAGTGTGATTATAGCACGGGAACGTATCTATGTACATAGCGAAGGTAATGAAGGGGGCATGACAGCTTGCCCCCGTCAATGCCGCTGTACTCCGAAGTTATTTTATGAAAAGGTAATTTTTCGGGTCGTTTTCGTTTTTTACTCATTTTTTTTTATTTTTGATTCACACAAACATACTTATAGACAACATCGACATTTGTTTTTCTCTGGGCATGTATGATTAATGCATAAGTGTAGGAAACAAATTAACGTATGGCAAAAAAAAAAAAGAGAATCTCCTAAAATTTGCTAGAACATCTCATTATGTCTATCTGTTATAAGTTCTGAGCAAGGTAACGGATATGACCCTAAAGGAAAACGTCAAATAATCACATAAATATATTAAGCAGTTGTCAAGATGAATACTGGACGGAAACGATCTTGGCCAGTCTGCTACGGATACTAATTCAGAAGCAGCTGTAAAACTCGGTCAGCAAAACTGAATGGGGAGAACAGATATATACAAATCTATGTATTTTAATGATATGTATTAAATAAGCAAGCAATGGATAACGGGTACCGAACCATTGCACTAGGTGATCTGCGGTTAAATTTTACCGAAATGATTCTGTCAGACAGTATCTTTTACGTTTCAACAAGAGTCACCCAATATTTTTCTCAACGATGTACATAAAATGTTTATAATTTATTTAATAAATTTTAGTTAAGAGTTTATGCATTGTATTTTTATTCATTAACGATTCGAGCCGTTATCAGCTTGAGCGGCGTTTTATAAACTAGTGGTATTTAAACGGGCCCTTGTAGCTTCTCTCCAGGCTCCTTCTTTTGAACTTCACGGACGATGAGACAGAGGAGAAGGGGGCTCGAATAGGATCGTAGATTGACCAGGCAGCCACGCATTCGCGTGTATAAATGCGAGGTCAGGTTTTCTGTAGGGTGCGCACAGGGCCTTGAAGCCGGCCAGTAAAAGCAGTAGAAAGACGCAAATGGACCTGTTCAGAGCAGCCGAAACGACGATAGCGACTGTAGGCGCAGATAACGAACGGTAGGCAAACACAATAGGCCGTATAGCAAACGGTACGAAGCTAATCGTCGTAGTATTAATGTCTTCCTCAGCAACGATACGGCAATATAACAACAATGGCACCAGTTGGCGGATAGTAACGTGTGAGTTGCTAGCTAGTGGATATATTAACTTTATCGGAAGGCAAAGGCGCAGAGAAAAAAATACATAGGTAACAGGGAAAAAAATACATATACAATTATGATAAAGAGTAATAAATAGTCGTTGCTACCGACAGTTATTTTAGCATTGCTATCTGTAAAAGAATGCCTGGGTGGCAAGATCGCAATGGGTTGGCCGCGGGTAAAATAAACAACTTATCCATGTTCGATCTGGTCTTTTCGTCGTCTCGATCGTCAACCGTGTTCGATTTTTATGTCGCTCGATACCCAGGCTTGGTGTACATACTGGCTTTTATCTCTTTAAGTGAGTTACTAAAATCTAAACTATAAAGATCGCTTACACTATGTGACTATGTATCACCATTTTAGATGAGGCTACACTCAACTATCATCAGCTATCATTCAGCTATGGGAATCAACTATCGTGCAATCGATCAGCTCGATAAATTTTACATGACATAACAGTACAATACGGACATATATGTTTGAACTGTTCAATCGAAAGGCCGCTCGAGAAACAGGCCTCAGTACACACAACCCATTTGTGTACTGAACAGCCCATCAGGTCTGAGAAAAGAAGGCCGATAGCAAAGGTTTCTCCTGCATTTTCTTTTCTATCTGTTCGCTTTGATCTATATGTACCTACTTGCGTGTTGTTACTATACGTCCGTAAGCCAGTATGTATTTATACGCATATTTAAGCGTTCGAAAAAAGATGCCTTCGTGACTTGTTGGCTTCGCACAGCCACAGCTATAGCGGCGGCGGCGGCGGTGGTGGTGGTGGTGGTGATGGAGGATCGTGGACAGCAGAGCTCACGAGCCGGAAGAAGGAAAAAGAAGCGAATCATCGTTTCAGGTAAATCTTCAACTCACCGATTACCGTCCATCCATCCGTCCGTCCGTCATGGACGGCTGTTCTCCGCCGTTCTGCTACATGAGCAACTGCTATTGTTGTTACTGTAGCTTTGGGGTGGTATTCAGGCTACAGGTTACCTCGTGTTGTTATTGCTGTTGCCGGTGCTTAAGATGATGACTATAATAACGACTGATGATGATGATTTTGAGGTTCACATGAGCGTGCTTTGAGGCGGGGGCAGGTGAGGCGGTTGGACGCGACGAGAAGAAGGCGGTACGCAGATGTGAAACAGACCTAAAACAAGCTGCACGACGATGCCGACGCTAGTGAGCAGCAGCACGACGACGAATAGCATGATTATGACTAACAGTAGAACTCGATGTATGAAACTGAAGATTTCTTTGACGACGACAACAGCAACAGCAGCGTCGACAACAAGCCACACAAAATAGCCTGGAGCGGCAGAAACAGCAGAAGGGAACAGATTGACAATATCAGCAGCGTAACTCTTTCTCTCCCTCTGCTGCGCATCGACTTCTCGGCTATCAGCATCTTTTAGGGCTAGGCCTATTGGATGGACCAGGTCATCACAAGGCACGAAGACTTCCAGTATTACACAGGATTGCTGAGGCTTCATCCGATTCCTACGTACGCTGCGATTCGGGCATCGAAACGACAAGAACTGCAAAGGTTTTGGTGCAATGACTGCGCGAAAATGGCCGACGCGCAAGGCATGCTCGAACAGTTAGTGAGGGCTTAATTTGTGCGCTTCATGCTATTTATTTACGCCACAAGCAGTGGACAGTGTTGGCTAGAGAAGTTCTGGGCAGAGAAGCATAAGAAGGGTTAGCTTTCCGCAGGAAGGACTTGATTCAGAGAGTGTGCTGTTGCTACTGCCGATGCATTGAATCAATGTGCGAGAAAACAGCGAGAGATCAGATGTGGAAGCGTAGTGTCTTGTGCACACGAAAACGAAGAAGCTATTAGGGACATCCGGTGCGGTGCTATGCTGTAGGCCGTCAAACATAGCTGGCTTTGTCAGTTCACGCTACGTACGAGAACGCAGCCAAGCAAGGAAATAAGCGATCAACAAGTTAGTTGGCTGGCTTGAGAGGTCGAGTGAGCGGTAGAGTAGGCGTGCAGGCGGGCGGGCGAGCGGGCGGACGGACGGACGGGAAGGAAGGTAGGTTAACGAGTAGGCGACACAAGCAGATAGATGCAGCACGAACGAGGAGCACCGTTGGCAGACGAGCAGAACAAGATGACGCCTGGAGGCGCATCGTCATTGCCTTAGCTCAATTTAGCTGGTGCATCAACTCGCGAAGCGTGGGCCCGAATCAGCAGATGATAAAGGTGAAACAGAGTCGGAGCGAATCGTCTTCGAATCGTTTCAATAGTTACCCTCTCTGACCACTGAGACAAAGCAGAGGACGGGAACTAGATGCTATTGGTGCAATGCTGTGGTCGATTATATATTCAAGACGATAATAGCGAATCGGGTTCGTGCACATGGAGTACGGCAAGCATCTTGGGTTCATGGTTTATCTTTCGTTTCGAGCATAAGAGCCAATAGATAAATAGCAATGACGCAGAAAACAGAAGAAACTAAACAGCTCAGAAAATCCATTCCACACGAATCCAAAACACAGGGAATCCTATCGACGATCAATGAATCGGCGCCCTATCCACAATTCTAGGAATACGTACGAGCCGCGCCCGCAACAGGAATTACATCAGTAGTAGCAGCAAACGCCAGGAACGACGAAAGTCAAAAAAAAACACGAAGAAAGGAATATTACATCACTCGATACGATGCCGTGGGCTGACATGCTTCCGCTGCTCCCGAGCACAGCGCTCGGGCAAGCGTAGGCGACCGATGGCGATGGCGCACTACGTATATCTAGATATACCAAACAGAAGAAGCGTTACGAACAAAAACTAAAAGGAAGCCAATATTATATAGCCAAATTAGCCGGCCGATAGCGGTAGAACAATGTGTAAGAAAGGCGACAAAGGCCAAAGCGATCGCAATTGGCCTCGGCTACTAGAAAAGCCAGCGGTTGATGTTTCCGACAATGCTTCGTTCACGGGCTCAATGTGACCAGTCACTGCTGGTCAGTTACTTTTCCTACTGGTTGGATTCACTCTGGTAAGGAGAAATCTGAGGCTGATGCGGGCATCCCTGTCCGTCCGCCCGTAGGCACTACAGTTTACACTGAACTGGATAATCAGTGTCTTTGCCAACCTCATTGATATAGTCTATTATATCGTAAAATCTAGAAACTGCTTAGTAGCCGACTCAAATCCTAGAAACGGGGTATTCTTTGAATGCGATTCAGGTCCGAATATCGGATCTACTATCGTATAGAAATAATTTTAAAAGTGTCATACAGCTCTTATGATTTTCTACCCTTTGCGATTACGACAGATGCCATTACCTGTAGCTGGATAACGACACACATATATGTATATATAATAACTTGGGGGGTAGATATAGATTTCAGACAAGAACCGTTGCATTTTGCAGCTTTTATATAAGTTGTTGCCCCTTGGAGTAGGATGATTTACCACAAATGACAATTGAGGGGTCATTACTTTATGTGTCAGCCATGTACCTACCATTGCCCCATGAATATGCCAAGTATCTATGTTCTTTTTTTTCTTTTATCTAGTAACATTCGGAGACCTTCCCAAACGTGTTTCAGTCAGTCAGATTCAATTGTCCCATCTGGTCGAGGTTTGGACGCACGCGCGATCAGAGATTTGGATATGGCTTCTTCTCTAACACTGTATTAAAAAAAAAAAGCTGCAACTTAAGTTCATCTTATTTTTTATTCACTTATAAAGTTAATTGTATTGTACAAGGGTAGCTAAGTGTTGTCATCACATTGCAGTATATTCTCAGCTTATCAACAGATGCCAATTGACGTATATATAATCTTCTAGGATAATAAGAGCAGTTATTATCACCGACTGATAACGAATCACCAAGTGACCAGCGGGTGTTACAGTGCAACGCTACCAATAGCTACAACGGCTCTTCGGTAGAGGCAGCCGGACCCATTGTCGCGATGCTACTGCTTCAGGCGGGATAAAGCGCTGCTGATGTTCCTGTTAAATGAGATTGTAATGAGGATTATTCGGGCGTTAGTGAGGTGACTGGGGTAACAGGGGGATTGAAGGGCAGGGGGTACTAAATTGATGAGCGGCGTATTGATAACATTCGCGTTACCACCTGCCTCAGCGTCGCTACTGATGAGGGAACTCGTGCTACGCGCGAATGAGAAGACTACAGAGGAAAGAGAAGCATTTTTACCACGTGCGCGTCGGCAGCTGCCCCGAGAGGCCCAGTGTGTGAAGCGAACGATCTGTCAGGTAGTATAGGACGCGAGTTGAAATCCCAACCTGACTCCTATGTCAGATTGGGACTGCGGGATTATTAGCGAGAGGGTGCGGGAGGCATCAGTGAGGTGAACGAAAGGACCAGCCGTCTAAACATTCAGAGATCTTTCCTATAAAATAACAGTAACCAGTATAAGATGAAGCTTCGTTTTGCATGGCATCCATTCATCGCGAAAAATCAATTGAGCGGCAGCAATGCTGTTTAGCATAAACGGTAAAAGCAAGCGAGCCAATTTATAGATAACTGGAAATATGCTAATGCATGATGCATGCATGCACGCATGAATGTAAACGCTTGTGATGACGGGCACCGAAAAAAACATCGATTCAAAACGTACGTATTCATAGCACGGTCACGTCGAATTAATGATGGGTTAATGTGATCTCTACTTATCAAGCCTATTAGAAACATATTATATTTGTTTTTTTTTTTTGCTTATTTATTTATTATTATATTATTATATATTTTGGTGAATTTTTGAGACGAACGTATAAATCAGTAACCGCTAGATTGTGCTGTCTCATCACTAACCTAGTTATTTTCTGATTAATTTGAAATAACAAAGACTCGACATGAGAGGTTGATGGTATTGAGGAGATGACCACCCGCGCACATATATAGCCATGCTAAATTGTCCAAGTAATGTAATAGTTAGTAAAGAACAGATAAGTATGGGGGGTAAGTAGAAGTTATTGTGAACAGGCAAGTTTATTCATTCAGTCACATGGGTATCTACTGTCTCCGACAAGCGTGTGACTTTGCCGTACATTTTTTCCGTTCCAAAAATGGACGACGCACGATTTTTGAATGCAACAGTGAGTCAGTTCGCTGAACTTGCTCAGCTCACTTGTGTACCTATAGTTGTTGACGGGGCTAGACCCGTTGTCGAAGACCTCCCACTTCTCGACGCTGCAGAGACCGCGTAAGTTCGATTTTGGCTAACTGGTGAAAATACCCTACCGCTATTGCTTCTAGATGCAAAACTCTCTCGATTTTCAAGCCCGCTTGACGAAGCTATATTATAAGACGGTAGTGCATTATATGCAGGCAACAATGCTCCGCTACTTGGCGGCATTAGATGGTCGTGTCCATTGTTGAAGTATCCATCGTCGTACTGCTGGACATTATAGGTAGACTGGCTGGATGCATAGCCGCCGAGACTAGCTCCAAGAATCGTAGAGAATGATTGTGACGGCACTGGAGGGACCGGGGGGTTATATGGTTGGTACCTCTTTGACGAGGATGGCATTGGCACAGGGGGGTGTGGCGCAGGCGGATATGGTTGATAATCTGGCACCATTGAAGACGACGGATACGAGAGATATTTCTTCTGGTAGGGCATAGGTTTTTCAATCGGCTGAGTCGGAGGAATGTATTTTTTTGGTGGTGGGTAGGGGGGCATCGGAGGCGCAGGAGGGTAGTGTTTATAGAAGGGCGGTGGTGACGGCGGAGGCGGTGGAAGATATTTCTTTGGTCCTGGAGGCGGTATCGGCGGTAAATAATACTTTGACCTGGGCATTGAAAAGTAGGCATTGGTAGAAGCACCACTAGTAGCAGTATGGCCACGTCCTGCGTAGACGAAAGGCGCGTAATAGTTGTTGTTGGGCGACGGGGTGGAGTTGACGAGGCCGGTGACCATCAGGCCAGCTCCTAGAACAGTGGTAAACTTCATTGTCGTAGCCTGCAGTGAAAATTCGATTAATCCAACCGCAGCCAAATGAAGCGAAAACCTTGAGGTCGTCCCGGCGAGTTGCTAGCCGCCAGCTTATTACGGGTGACAGTTCACCAAGCAACTGGGAATGCTTTAGTGAGACCCTGTTGCTGTTTATATACTGGTTGAGCGCACTGTAATCCTATGGCAAGCCTAATAGCAGCACGGCGCGTGACCTCTTTCCTGTAACTTGTGTACAATGAATGAGCATTTCATTATCAATCAGTTGATTAGCTAAATTTGGTTACTGAATTAAGCCGTAGCAGTCAGACTCGCTATAAGTTTCATATCTAGCGAACTCGCTCTACACGAAGAAAGACCAGACCACGCCTCTGTCCGTGACCGCTTTGTCGTTTAATGATAACGTTACATTGCAAAATTAGAAATTGATACTTCTTACTGCCTGGTCCGACAGAACGGAGGCCATAATTCTCAGCATATTTACAATAGCAGTCTGATTTAGTGGTGAGTAGAAGCTAAGTGTACAGTAAGTGCCTTTAGGATGGACATGTAAGGCTATATATGATATCGCAAACGATTAAGATCGAATCACAACAGGGGTGCCAGACTAAGCTACTTTTATCCTAGCTACACTCGTACAATTACAAAATGAATTCATGGCAACTAAATATTGGCTGCTTTTTTAAGTCGAAGGATAGTTATTAGTCTTCATTGTCTTCACTATGTGACCTTTTTACATAAACAGATCGATTTTCGTCACGGGGCCACCCTGTCGATATCTTCTAAAAATACCACCCCTTTAATTGAAAATGACAAAGTGTCTGTTTCAGGTGACCACAGGTCTACCGCACTCGTCCATGTTACCTAACTCTCTCGCGCCCTGAACCAAAAAAAAAAAAACAAATTAGATAGCAGCTAGATATCGCGTATAACTTTTACATATTTTCATAAAATCATATGTCTTGTGTCGCTTTAAAAATATCGAATAATGTACTGCTTCGCTGGCTGATGATGCGGGAGAGCGAAGAACGTTTTCCCTACGACTTCTTCGTTATGCCTTTTCATTATGTATTTAAATTACGCCTATAAAATATAATGAATCCATAGCTTTCAAAACCCATCAGTGTCAATTACTCAGTAGTAATCATAACAAATGTTTGTTTTTTCTTTCGATTTTGTTCGTCGAGCATCCATCCCTATGATTGATAAGATCAATACGCAAACGCACAGCTCCATCTTACAGATATACTCCGTTAATGGCTATCCATATTTTAATTTGTGGCAGAAGTGGCCAGTTTGGATCGTTCTCTTGTTACTGTTGGCACAATCATTTCATTTCCAACAGATACATAAGCACACAACATATGTCAGCTGCACACTAAACGTCTACTGAAAAACTTACGTCTCTCCTGTGTCCAGCAACGAGACCCAGATAACTTCCCAAATAGGACAGTCGAGATCGAACGAGGACTGAAAAACTGAGGATTAACGCTTAAAATCGTTTTATATTATTCAGTATGTTCTATTGCTTTGTCAGTTATAGGAGCATTGAGATTCGGTTCGTTGTAAGCTTATTGATCATGTAGCGGTAAACATTAGTCTACATACATATATATATATAGTCTACGCGAGTACCATGTTAATAAACAGTAGAAAATAATTTTACTTACTTAGACGAACCAGTACGTATATGAACAAAGAGAAAAAAAAAAAAAAAAAAGATGTTGATAAACGTGTACGTCTATGTTTATATATATAGTTAGTTTATAGCCAACCTGGATAAGAACACTGCCAAATGAAAGTGCGTGCTGTTATTTAAATGTAAATAATTTTTATGGTGTCTTTTGTGCAATGCAGTTCGCACTTCACTTTGCTCGAGCTTCTAACCACTCTAGTATAATTTTAGTGAAGTGCGCGCTCTTCGCGAGGTGTGCCTATTGGTCATCTTTTGTGCTCTTTCTAGTTACATAGTTACGATGAACGCAATCTTCATTAAACAAACTTCATGTTACGCGTTTGGAAACGTGATGATTTCTAGTGACAACTTCGTGGTTGTTGTTAGATCGATTAGACTTAGCTAGATCTTTAAGACGGCTTCTATTATTAAGACAAACAAATAGATTTTGACTTCGAGAAGAACAAAGTGGACTTATGCTGTTATAGTGACGTATCGCATTATCATACTAGTACCGCAGGCTATGATGGCGCTAACCGCAATATAAAAGAAATCTCCTTTATTCCAGAAAGGGGTTAAAGTGGTGCTTCAAATCGTCGTATTGACCTGTACGACGGGGGAAGGATACCTTGTTACCAACATTTAATCGTTTCGGTTCGATTGGTCGCCGAGTGTGAGATACTGCTAAATTTGTACACAATAATCCTATTTCGTATTCTGGCCCCGTATACAGGTGGCAAAAACGGCATTTTCGACATTCCGTAGTCGTCTTTTACCGAAACATCCTAACCTAACTAGCTCGGTGAAAATTTCCTCTTGAAAAAAGTAAACGTCAGATTAACCTATATCCTTTTACTCTCGGAACAAATTTCCTGTGTTATATCTTACAGAGGGGAAAAAAGTTGGTGTATCAAATAAATTTCTTTTTCATCCAATATAGCCCTCTCTGAAATCGGAGTTCGAGGTCAATTCTTGTGATAAAATTAAAAAAATTGATAAACGAGAGCCTCGCAGAGCAGAAAGAAATCTCTTCAATAATATCTAGCGCTTAGCCATTAGTGAAGAACAAAATAAAATCTAATAGCTATTACGTTGTTTGCAAACATAATCAACTCATCGCTGCATAAGTTTTTCGATCGTAACATTGACCGTAAGTAACCCCTTGCGTCGGTTTATGAGTTATTTCGTTCTACCGTTGCTAAGCATCAACAGGTAACTGCATTGTTTGTTACTGTCTTGCGCAAAAATTTCATCTCTGTTCTTAAAAAACAGACGGTAGAGAAAAAAAAAACAACCTAATAGAGAAATCCTTGCCGTCCATGCGAACCCTCTTCTAATGAGAACCTTTGCGTTGCAGTTGTCCCATTAGGTAGAAGACAGCAACTGTGACGTCTTTCGGTTATGTTGACTTACTCACGGATTACCACTTGACAGCTCGTTCTATTCAGTTATTTTCGCAAGGAAAACAATGGCGTGATTTACGAAATGTCGGGGAAACGCTATCAGGTGTGGGTTCCGATTGACGAAGATAGTTAGATGCATATTTAAACTTCGAAGGATTGCGAGAGCTATCATGACAGTCGTTTTGTAGTGGCAAAGAAAAGGACCAGGTCGTTGAGGGCTACTGCGAGCGAACATAAGGCTTTTTAAAATCGATAACCGTCGAGCTGTTGGTCGAATTAAATTGAAGACTGTTCCAGGACCGTTTACCGGCATTTGCTATACGAACAACATCTTCGAGCTTCTAACATCGAGGCTCGTTTGTAGGAGAATTCACTAGTGATCCGTGGCTCTCGCGTTTTTATACTAGCAGGATTAACGGAAGTGTAACTAGCAGTGCGACGAGGCTCAATTAAAGGCAAGCTGCGTTGGAACGGACGAATTTCGTTAGGCGTACGGCTGAATTTGTAGATCAAGAAACGGCAATATTTCATCCACGTCATGACAATCACGTAAGAGCGTGATCGAAGTGGTGGCATCAAGATAGATAGAGATTCTGGCCCCAATAATTTTTCCAGGGGCTCATCAGCGCAATTGAGATATGCGTTGATTTCTATAGCATATCTAAGTCGATGATCTTAAGGTTTGTATATAGAAAGGCATCTTGAATTATACGTGGGCGGGAAGTCAAGTGTAGGACCGACAAAATTGCATCGAATAAACACGCTCACCGGAAATGATCCTATTAACACTTGTGAAAAGGCTCATCGAAATGTCCGCTTCTACTTAAATTTAGTTTGTAAATAAACAATGTGACAATAACTATCCTCAATGTAGATCTCGCGCCCTGTATGAAGTTCATGTGAAGACAGTATGTACAGGTGCACGTCGTTAATAATGCCCATGCTTACATACTGTAACCAATCAAACCGATCAATTTATTGATAATCCTTAGGGTGCCGGTAAGTTTCGCCTTGTGTCAAGGAAACTTTCCCCAACAAGGTTTTATTGGCAAATATGGCGATGCCGTAAACGCTTGTCAAACCGAAACGAAATCGCTGCGAAAGTGACAAGTTGCCTAAAGTTTTACCTACGTTTAAACTATGCCTGAGCGGATAAGTGAAGACATAGCGATAAATATGGGCTAGTTTCTTGGTTTCGTTGTCTTACGCCGTCGTGTCCATTCATTTATTGCTATCGTCAATATAACAGTGGCCAATATTTACTCGCATGTACCCTGCAATTTACAATACGCATAAGTGATGTTTTTCTAAACGTCCTTAAAAAGGACACAAGTATGCGATATGAATAATAGCAACTAAAAAGAAAAGCTTTCATGTAAGCCTAGGCATTTTTAGCGAAACTGTTTCGTGATTAATTCTGAAATGACTTTTCGAGCGTACCAAAGTAAGTGCCATTCAGGATTAGCATCGTTGATCTCCTATAGTTTAACGTGTCAAACGGGATCAGTTTGTACGGGACAGACGTATTTTTGACGGTTACTGAAGTTAGGGAGCGATATTAATTGTCTCTTTTAGCTATACATGAATGGCTCCAGTGCACCAACGTAATCGTCTGTGATCTAATGTTAGATCTGCTTGAATAGATTCCCTAGAACTTTTACGGCGTTCCATGGCAAAAGCTATTCGAAAATTGATAAGAATAGCATTACCACGTCGGTCTGCCAAGAACAAGTTCTATACTCTTGACAAGAACTACAAGCATGCAAAGACACTACTGTCGAGCGTCCGTACTGCTCATAGGAGGTAGCACGCCAAAGCCCTTTAAATATACCTCAGTTAGAAGCGGCGCCCTATTTTTCGAATTCTATGAACCCACGGATCATTGATCTTCTTTCGAATGACTGAAATTAAGATTAGGCGTCACGTAGCCAAAACTCATCTCTGTCGAAGGCAGCCATCAAAGTGGCACTTTTTATGGCCAGAGCGACTCTTCTAGGCGAATGCTCGTTTCGTATTAACTCAGTGCGACACGCTCTAGTTTGGCAAGGCTCCATAATGCCTGACGTCACCTTGGTCTCTTTAGTGTAAGCTCCAAAATTTAGCAGTAGTGAAAACTAACAGCTAAATGATTAACGTCTGGTACTGTCGGTAAACGTCGCTTCAAGAAGCATGTTTCTATACGCTTAGTAAGTTTCCCTTTTTAATACTGAATTTGTGAACCTAAGTAAGAAGTCCGAGTATGTCTAATTCCCTCCAAATCATTGTACTAGTAGCCTAGCATATATCAGAGGCCCTATTGTGACCGTAGCAACACTGGCGGCGGCGGCGGCGGCGGCGGCGGCAGCGGCAGCGGCAGCAGGTGGAGGGGCAAGCTCAAAAGCAACTAGAGTGAACGGACGAATCGGAACAGGCGGAGCAGAGCGTTACTACAAGCATTAGATCAGAATATATCAGGTCAAAGAGGAGGCCTATACCGCAGGCACGAATAAACAGCTGGAGCTCGAGCAAGATCTGCCTAAGATACGATTGTATTTGAACCGGACTTCAGTCGGCAGACAAAGAACCCTAGTAATTTATATCATTGCAGTCCGGGTTATGTATGACCCGTCCCGTGTTTTCCGGGATCTAGTCCTATTATGCTAGTTAAAATGTCCTTTTCATAGCTTCGACAAGTGCTCTTCATAATCTTCGCGTAAGAGCGACATACTTATGGAAAATTGGGCGAGCAAGTCGATGTAGAAAAGTCGGTCCGTTGCTAGCATTGTTTAATTAGTATTCATCATATTACGTAGTAAATACGACGTCTTCAGTGTACATTAACAGCGATTGAAATGCGACACAAGTACCTGCCGTAGAGATACAAGCATGTGGTTTTGTATTGCATTTGATTGTAATACATGTATCATTATGGAAGATTGTTTACGATTTACGTTCGCAAAGAAAACATCGATAGAAAAACATTTTTATGCGTATAAAGTCTTTGGTATTGGTTTGTAAACATGCGCGATGTTTTAGTGATAATCCCCCGAGCCTCTATAAGAAAATGCATAAAATGACACTTAAAATCTCGGCACTTTCTCAAATGTGCGCACCTGTGACTTAATCTTGCCTTTCTTTTTTAATGTTGCTTCGTCCAAATTGGGTAATTAAACCTGATTTAAGCATTATTCTGTGTCTTAAGTAAAATCCTTCAGTAATGAGGTTCACGATGTCTAACGAAGGTTTTCTGAGGAGACAGCGCCTTGTATAGAAGATGCGAATTGCCCATTATCCTGATACGGTATTTATGTGAAGAGCAGAGGGTTGGTTTTCAGAGTGTGAACGATAAACAAGTATTGTGTAAGATGGATGAACCCTAGCCAAAATGATAAATCGGCAGTTCACATAACTGCTTGCTATTATATAGGTTGTGAGGCAATCTTCCGGCCGTCGGAGTCGAAGATCCACAATAAAGACTGAATCGAAAAAGGTTGAAAATGTTTTGCTATTTCTGATATTTTCAGATGCACAGAAATTATTGGCTGAACTCGACAACATCGGTTATCATTGGATTTGTTTGAATTTTTAAAACGTTTAACATGTTATCAGCCAGTAATCTGAGGCCATTGAATTCAGAATATCGAGCCACGAAAACAGTTTTGCCAATTTCGAAACTATGCCTGAAAGTTTTGTAAAATGTGCCATATCCGAACCGAAGTCGTGACCACAGTGAGTAAATATGTCCAGGTCGGAATCCAGGTTAAAACAAACATACATTTATAGAATAGAGAAATCACGTGTATACAAATATGATAATATACGGTGGCTCCATATGTGCGATTCGCTCAATGATTCTGTATGCTGAATAATTGCAAAATCATCAAGACGGATTGGCTCTAGACCATATGGTCACTGACAAAAAAAAAAACACACATTTCTTTTAAGGGAGAGAACTCGCGATATTGGATCGAGGCACACGATCGCCCAACGGCGGCCCGGCGATTCGAAAAAAGTACCTATTGTTATCGTAAACCGATAACGCAGTTCGATCACATCATAATCATCATGGCCTATTTCGCCGTACATTAAAATATTGAAGCATAGAAGATTTGTATGTAAAACATTATTATCTTTTTTTTTTTTATTACAAATGCATGGGTGTAAATTTAAAAGAGGAACTCGCTTGACTTTTTTTCCACGCATACGTATACGTTTTATAGAACTATTTTTAAAATTAACAGGTATGGCTGTTCGATAATATGACCTAACAACGTCCTGATAACTGGTCCTCGAAAGCCGGACGTTTCTCCTGCTTTCCATAACGATAACCTCATAACGAGCATACGCAATTTTAACTCATTTTTTAGATGATGTATAGATGCTTCGGTTTTTAGGAACAACGGCTTCTACAATGCTTGATGTCACGAATGAAATAGAAAGAACACGTTGAATGGACACTAAGGTAACCATTTAAACAGCGTCTTTTATGGACGACATTAGGGATCCACTAGGCGCAATATTAGAGATAGCCGAAATAGGGTCATTTATCTTAAAATGAGTCGAGATATGTCGGTAGTAGGCACGTTCCGGTTAGCGAGTGAAGCTCATTTAATGTTGCGCGAACTTGATAAAGTTCATATTGAATATATTATACAAGTGTTGAATACAAGTTACGATTGCCGATCTTATAAAAGACTTTTACTCATCAGAAGCGGCGGGCGAACTAAAAATAATAATCGAAGGGTGGTCGTTAAGCCGTGAAAACAACAAAACGTTTGCTAAAAAATTCTTCAATTTTAATTATAGGTATTTCCGGGTAACTGATCAATTCAACTGGACTAACGTAGTTTTTGTCGCTCGATTGACTTAACTGGGCAACGGGGTTTTGATAGCGAGGCTATCATTGTCCCCCTTAACTGATTCTTCTTCTGTTCCCGTGGATCTCACTGACTTACACAGAGCGCGGTTGACGGAGAGTAATATGGATTTACCCGGTTTCCTCTACCGGAACCGTCATGACGGTCGACGAATGTTGAAGCGACTGTCGAATCGGGTGCTTGCAGGAGGGCGCGACCATAGTCATCCAGATGACGAAATGCCCAGTGGTGGCCCAGCTCTCGAGGGGCAGCAATCAGCGCAGAATTCACAGATGGAGTGCAAAGGCGACCTACGCCCAAACGACCAGGACAAACGGAATGAAGCTCTAATACAGGCACTAGAGCAAAACACATCGAAGCAACTCGCCGCTGAACAGGAGTGTTATGCTGCCGACTTTGAAAAGCTGACGGCCGATAGGTTAGACTTTCAAAAAGAACAGCTAGAGCTCGAGGAGGAAACGAAAGAGCTGGATAAGATATTAATCGACATGAGAAAATACATGGACAACGTACTGCTTGCCACGCACAAGGCCAAAAAAATTAATATGCTTCACGAGAAGCTACAGAAATTACTGGACGCAGCCGTCGAGCAGCCCGAATGGAATACAAGTAGGGGCAAAAATATTGCCCGCTTGATTGGCGAGGCCAGGCAACGGGAAGCTCAACTTCAGGCAGCTCGGGGGCTCCGCGAAGCAATTAATTACATCGAACAAGTAGTGCTGGTAAGCCAGGAGATGCCGAAGGACTACGTGCTGACTCTGGCAGATCTTGAGGAAGTTCCGCAGTTATTCGAGGCACAAAATGATCAGGCTCAGAGTTTTGCTAGAAAATATAGTAAATACCTCCGGGAATGGCAGAACGACCTGGAAAAAGAACACTTCAAAGTCAGTGTGGAGAGAGAGGCTCTGAAACGGAGAGCGAAGAAGATGGTGGACGGGCATCAGGCGTTGGCTAACGCGTGGGGAAGTTTACTGGCTAGGGAAGCGAAGCTCAATGAGTTAGTGCACGAAGTACCCGTGTTGAGACGCTGGCTGAAAGATCTATTAGACAGAATCGAGCAGGAGCACGTATGCGCCAAACAACACTGGATTCTATTGCGGGGCGCTGTACCTAAATGGTGACGTAACAAGATTCTTACGATTATGATTTCTAACGATACGCGGGCCACTTTTTTTAAAATTCCGAATGTTAGTCCCTATGACGACAGTATCCTGATTTTAGAATAAAATATTAAAATAAAGCAAAAGCGTGCTACAGCTCCATTGCAGCCAACCTAACGGGTTATTGAAAGTCAGCTGTCCGCCTACCTAAAACGACAGTCGATCAAATCTTTCGAACGCGCTCGATAAATATTAGCGAGCCTATTATACGTTTTTCTTATCGACGATTGGGTCCGCAGGTTAGCGAACATTTAGTACGCGGCGCGTAGTAAGGACTATTAGAAATAAAGTCAGGGCCGGAACTAGTCTGTTGAGTTAATTAGTAAACAAGCCTATAAATCGCTATTTTAATAATAGCTCACGTTAGAACCTAGTAGCAGTTATGTTCAGGTATTTCCCGCACTTTTTTTTGTCGAAAATTGAACGTTTAAAAGATGCCGCATTGTCTCATTTCATGGGGCTAAATATGTCAACTTAAAGAAATCAGAACGTCAACGGCTCATGTTCGGTGGCACTCAATTATTTCGACTCAGACTCCGTTCACAAGTGGTTTTCTGCCTATGGCTCGATAAGGAGCACTCGATACGTATTACACAGGGTGCTCGCTAAGATTTTGAAAGCAGTTTTACTAATGCACCAAAAATAGGTAGTACCCGCTATCATTAGCACTAGATAAGTTCTTGTTTTATGTGTATAATTTACGTGCTAGTAATTTCACAGGCAAAATGTTCATCCTCAGAGCGTAAATGAAGAGCAGCTATTGTAAAAGATTTTTGCGCCGAAATGAGTGCCACCGAAATTATAAATTTGACGGTTTACGCTATACTTGTCGCTAGACGAAGCTTTCGAACGTTTACAATTTAGGTCAAACCGAAAAACTCGTAATAAATACGTGACTAAAAACAATCGAAAGGAACGTAAATAGTAACTTTCAATGATTCTAAACGTCTTAATGATGCCTTTTAGGATGATGATTTTAGAAAAACTGGGTTTTATTGGGTTGTCCAAATATCAAAGATCGACATTTTGAAAACTCATCTAATTTCTGGTTCTTTTTCAACGCTCCGTTGGCAACTGCTGTCACCCCCCTAAAGTTTAAATAAAAAAAAAAAGAGCGATTCGCTTGAACACCTCGTAGACGTATTAATATCAAGTCACTCACTCCCACAATGTCTCTAATTATAGCAAAAACAAAAGATTTTAAAGACTGAATCGATCTGAAAAATAGTAATACGGCTTAAAGGCAAAAAAAAAAACTCTAATAACAGTGCTGCGATCTCTGTTTGCCTAACAACATTTTGGCAATTCAATGGAGGCTCATATTGCCAATCGGTATCCGTCTCTCTCTCTCTCTCTCTCTCTATCTCTCTCTCTCCGTGTCAATCAATACGAAGGTAGTTTTAGATTTTTATATATTCCTACCATTAGATATATGTATATTAGCATCATGACGTATATTTACAAGAAGAATTTATTAAATATGGTCATCGTTTGGGATTTGATTTTTGCGCACGTTGAATGAGTCACGCCGATCTATCTCTGGCAAGATCGCAGCACAGAAGTTGCTGATATTATTCGTAGTCATTGGTCATTAAAGGTATCAATATAAGGATTCTTGGAATAGAATCTCAAGAGCATACATGATTTTTTCAGCAGCCCAATAAGGCCTTAACGATCTTCCTTATTCAGAGTTAAAAAAATCTGTATAAGCCTTAGGAACAACTTAATCTGGAATTGTTTGAAAAAGGGATATTCAAGAAATTCCTTGAGACAGTGCAGGAAGATAGAGGTCACACATACTACTGGCTACAACCTATAATATAAAAGAAACATTCATGAATATAGTTAATAACGTGAAATACGAAACAATACGTGGATAAGGTACTAACGGCCACAGTTTGACAAAGTCAAACGGCCCAACGACCTACACAGGTTTCTAGATGGGGTCATCTCAAAGCAAGGGGCAAATTCACCAAAGAACGAAAAAATCGTCAATTTAAGCGACGATGTGAGGCAACTGGAAGCTCAGCTACAATCGATTGCCAATATGGATGATCTTCAAGCTGGCAAAAAGCTAGGAGGTTAGCTGTGTCCTAAAAAAGCAACGCCGTTCATCCCATCATATTCGCTCTTTCGTCCTAGAAGTCTTTATGGTGCCGAACAGTCACAGAAATCGGTTAAAAAGGACGAAGAATTTCAAGTTCAGTTTGAATGATTTTAACTCACGTGCAACAATGAACAAAATAGAAAATGAATTTTTTATTGCATTAGGTAATCGATTCAGGACACAAACATTCTCTAGGCAGAACCTACGCGAGTAGTCTGCATGTGTCAATCAAAAGACAGTCCTTTTTCATAAAGCCATCAGAAGACGATGTCAGATTGTCACCGATAGCAACCATGAAATCTTTAGCTGCCCTCCATACAGTTAGAGATGCTGGCAATGTAAAAACAGATCAACTAATAAATAGTATAAATTATGCTCATAGCACGAATGCAAGTTTCAGAACCAGAAAACCTTCGTACGTAAAGTCAATAAAAAGGTCCAGTGTTGAGAAAGACATCACGTAGTACCTTCGTAGTAACGCGTTCAGCCTGACCGCGGCTCGAAGTGTAATACCTCACAATATCAAGAAGTGGAAAATACGCAGAAAATCAAAATACGCCAATATAGGTTTGTTATTGTGTCGTATTTATTTAAAGTTCGCCTGAGCTTATAATTGATTATGTTTTTTGGATTTTCAAATAGTGTCTCCGCCATTGACTGGCCTACTATTGCACTTCAGCCCTTGTTCCAGTAGTTGAACCAGTTTTACCTATCGATGAAGTGTGTGAAGCGCACGACACGTCACTTTCGAAACGTATAATCTTGCCCGCAATAACGGGAGCAGCAGCAGCTTATTTAAGCTTACAAGCAATTTACAAGCATTAAATCGGTGAACACTCAATTTAATGGGAATTTAGCAGGGTACGATTTACTGGAATAAGGCTCATTTTGAAAACCGTCCAGGAATGCTTAACCGGTACGCAGACTTCCTGTAGGATTTTGCTTGTACAAGAAGAGCTTATTAGCGGTGCAAGCAAATACTATTAATAAATTAGGAAAAACTACAACTACTAACAAGGGCCAACTATATATATACAGAAACATAAACGAGTGGCCTCGTATTTGTTCTGGCGGGTATCGGCATAGAAAATATGGTGAATCAATTTCGTAGTTAGCGTTTGCTGTTAGCATCTTGTGTGGATTTTTTGCTTTTTTCAAAAACTGTTTATCGGCCTGCGCTTGGATTATGTTTGTAAAGTTCAGCTGAGTCTGCGATGAGGTAATGAGTATTAAGTACTTTAAAGATGTTTTTTTCAACATGGCAAAGATCGCCATGTGAAGAAGTGAACAAGTAGCAGGTTTATAACAATCTTAAACTTAATGTCTTATAAATGTAAACTCTTTCTCAGTAAGTTGTTTCGGGAATTTGTTAAGGGTGTGTTGTAAAAGCTGAGGTAAACGAACAATTTTTGCGGGGCTACACTAGTTCTCCTGCTTAAATGGTGTTTCTATTTTTTCACAAGATCTAGATAAAAGAAGGTATTTTTTTAATAACAATGAAAAGCTTGCGTCATAAAAATAGTGTCAATTTACCACAGCCTATAGTACAGGCATGATGCGATATACAAATTCGTTAAAAAAAATCTCAGGCCTGACTTTTAGTACCCTTGAAGCATATTTTCTTAGCAAAATGCTTAAACAGGACCATAAAGGTGTGCTCGCTGATAGATATATATATATATATAGTCTTACGGAAACAAATTGTTTGATCGTTCCAGGCAAGTGTTATGAAAGGCACTGATGATAGGTGCTAACAAACCCAGAAAATACGTTTATGCTCGAGTGTATGAACAATTAGAGATAGAAATTACGGTTATTTATATACATAGTTAAACATACTACAGTCATTATTAAAATGACTATTATTTGATATAATTATACAAAGCATTGTACTCATCACTTGCGCTAGCCGCTCTCTAACACGTCTCTTTTGTAGAAATAGACTAGAGACATGGATAATTACGCTCGTGAAGATTATCGTTGTTTTTTTCTCCTTCGGTATTTGCCCGCAGCTGGCTTCATCTGCTGATGACAAAACAACCCACGGTATATATATATATATATAATAGAGTGCTTAAGGTGATAAACAAACGAAAATGTTTCCGCCTCGCAGCGAAACAAAGTTTACCGTTTATTATTTTCACGCGTATATTTATTATTTTACCAAACGCGCTTTTGATGTAATTACTTTCATCTTGGAATAATAACGCGGAGCCGGATCCGAAGTCAACAACTATTATAAGACCATATGACAATTTTTAAGCTGATCAGATATGGTAATGTGGCAGTTTAATGGTAAATATATGATTTTGGCTGCTACTTGTTACATGAATCACATACGCAGCTATGCTCGTGTCCTTTTCCGCCCGTTCGAACTTACACGCTACACAGTTTTACTTGATGCTCGCGTACTTTCGACGGCCGACATCACTGATCACGCAGACGTGCTAAAATTAAACGAACAAACGATAATTAGCGGTATAGATGGTGCCAGGCCAAACCGAAATTTCAGATTCAATCGAGTAAATACTGTTGACCTTCACCGAAAACACTACATTTTGTACTACCACTTGTCTTCTGGTAAATAAATGCCTTTATCAATCATTCATTTTCGGCTTTCCATACAATCCTATACGATACATATGACGGCCTGCGAAGAGAAAGAAACAACCTCTCTAAAATTAGTCTCCCTCTCTAAAGATGATCGCCTTAGGATTTACGAAAATTATTGCATTACATATGATACACCATGTTTCTGCTATTTTTCCGTTTACTACCAAGCCAGGCTGGCTAGCAATTGAATTTCAGCGAGAGGCATGGTACAAATTGGAATGGACCCTACATAGGAACCAGTTTGATAGGCATATAGCGAAAAGCTGTTTTTCGGTCTCGTCTGTCAAGACCTTTGTTTAGTGGAAATCTTCTTCTGCAGATTTTCAGTCCCACTCTGTTACGTTTTCTTAGAGTGCTAAACTTGCTGATCAATTGGAACGGCGACAGAAGTTCCTGGCATTCAATGGCGTTACTGCCAAGAGGTTAGTTTAGTTGGTGTGCAAGGGCTTCATGACAAAAATTTCGTAGCCTATTTTTCCCTGTTTTTTTCATTCTGCAAACACATTTCGAGTTACGGGTCGTCAGGTGCAACCCCAAGATTCTTTTAGATGAGGCTTGCGTTAGGCTCAAGTACCGTGTGAAACTATCCCAGATTAAGCTCATTCCACATGTAGCCAATTTTAAGATTGAAAGGCTGCAAAGCAGTTAAGAGGGGCAATCGGTGGGGCCAATTGCTGAGGTCAAAGCTATCAAGCTTTTTCTGGATCTTTCTATAATACGCTAGGAGCAACTTTGGCCATTAAATGATACCAACAACCGATAGGTAAAATGAACGATTAACATAAAAAAATCCAAACTTATTTTTTTAGTCAAACAGTCTTTCGAGAGTTATTGCCGTGTCCGCCCGTTCTGGTGCCTAAAAGCCTGCTTCTGCTCTTTCAGCATCTGCATTTTCAGTGTCGTGAGCTATCAAACTTAGGTAAGCACGAAAATTAATAGCTCTGATGCGGATTTGTCAGATAAGAAGGCACTGGAAAATACCAACTCCCGCTCGAAAAATAACTTTGTTTTCGGCATAATTGATTTATGATGAAGTACTTACGCTGAGGTCACGGAATCGTTCATTATAGTCGAGGGCATAGCCGACAAGGAAACGATCTGGAGTCTCGAATCCAATATCTGAAAAAGTCAATCGGAGTTTTCACGGCATTGTAGTTAACATACAAACGTCGTTACAGCACGAAATAACCATGGCCGGACGCCTACTCTATATTTTCTACCGTTACCTACTTCATATTAAATTATAGGCTTAAAGTTTTAGTTCTAACGAAGTGCATTGACTAATATCAAAATAAGGTGCAACATTAGTACCTAAGCTATATATATATATATATATATATATATATAATCTAACCAAATCGTTTTCGCTGAAGTATTTACTTACAATCAGGTCGATAACCGTTGCTAAAAGGAGTTCGCTTGATGAAGAGTGAAGCCACTTTGATTTCGCGCGGTTCATATTCCTTGAGGTGTTCCAAAAGGGCAACCATTGTGCGGCCTGTATCAATGATATCTTCCACGATGAGGATATTCTACAAGCAAGTCGCAACAAAATAAAAGTAATAATTAAAAAAATGTGTAACAAAAATTATCTCTAATTAAGATATGTGAGTGTTGCTTTTAATTTCTACGAACACGACTAGCGGATAGCGCGAAAAACAACTATTACATTTATGATATTTTTACCTCAGTGGGATTATATTTAGAAACATTTGTCTCAACCCGCTCAGTTACTTTATCTACGCAACATTTATCATCACGTTTACTAGGAAATAGACAATCAGCGGGGTTAAGAGATGTTCCAGCCTTAGAAAAAAGAGCCCTACCAAAAAAGATCACGAAACGTTGGGTCTTAGTAATAAGAATTTCTTCTCCTTAGAGCTGCCCAACCCTAAGAAGGTTTAATTAGTGTCCAAAGGCTTCATGAAAAAAAATTTGTAGCCTATTTTTCCCTGTTTCCCTGCAAGCACATTTCAAGACAATACCATGCCTCTTGTAACAAGAAGTAAGGGAAATCATCTATAAAGAATTAGCTCTGAGAACATTAAAATTCGGCTGGAATCTCTGAAACCCAATAACAAAGCATAATGCTTACAATTCCACACTACCGAATATATTCATATTACGCCGCTTGCTATAATAGAGAACAATTCAGGCGAAGTTGAGAGTCTAGATGGTCGACCTTTGGCTAACGAGAAAGTTCATCGCCCTGGGAGAATGTGACAGAACTTAAAACTACTAAAAAAACCTTACTTTGCCTCGAATGTTGTCGAAATTATCAAGCCCAATCATTTTAACTTCTCCGGTAGATTGACCATCCTGTAAAAAAAATTAGAGTTAGATTAATTATATATAATATTGTTATAAAGATACCATTTTCACCTCTAATGATTTCAGACATGTTTTAAATAATTGTTTGAAAGACGATTCATTTAGTTTAAAAAAAGCGTCCGATTTAAAGTATATCTGGGAAAAGTACCAAAAAAAAATGGTTATGAGATATAATAAGATTGTCCCTAATATTGTTTTTCAATTTATGTTTGTAATTTGAGGGTTCTTCAGAGTATTTTTCATTACTAAGTAGTAGCAGCAGATGACAGAAAAACTTCCCAAACGGAATTACAGTTTTAAACAGCAAATGAAATATTTTGTTGGTCAAAATGCACTAATCGAGGAAAATTAAATCCTATGAATATTATACAATTCTGCAAAAAAAAAGTTAATACATGAGTACGTTAGAAAAACATCTAACATAGGTTTCGTATGTGAAGTGCTTCATTGCATCACGCTGAAACCGTTCAGCCCCAATTCACAATAGAGGCCTTGCCCGTGTCATGCTGAGGACCATTTCGGATTATTACGTCCAGGTGGTGTTACAATGTTTACATTGACTACACGTAACTGCACGCAACTGATAACAGTTACATGAGTTCTCAGAAAACGTACAGAAATTGCCTTTAAATCAAACCCGGGAGTACAAAATCAAAGCAACGAAATCGTTTTTATAAGTGAAACGAAGGTAAAAAGACTTTCAGCTATGAACCTACCACATAACTTTTAATACGAATGAATTCAGTTGAGAAAGGGACAGAACTATGCCCCGCAAAACGGTTGTATTGCCTCACACGGTCGAGAAGGTCGGCGAAAAACTTATAGCCGCCTTTAAGGACACAAAATGCCGAAAAACTTTGGTCCTGATAGTACATAGCTATGTCCTTCGCCAACCGTTCTACGCGGTCCAAAATGAGGCCGCAGGGCAACAGAATTCTTTCCAGGTCCTCGGAGTAGTGAGCAGGAATGCAGAATGAGTTCAGTGGATATCCGGCGTAGTCATCCGGAATCTGAAATACCGTAGAGAGTTGGTAAAGTTTATATTGCATCCACAAATAAAATGGTTCAAAATTGTTGCTTTTATCCCCCCCCCCCCTAGATTTTTGAGCGAAGGATCTACGTTTCAATATCCACTAGCTATTGTCATGGGAGTACAAATCTGGCATTGCTTCCATTTGGGGATTGATTTTTATAGCACTGTTCTCGTATAATATCGTGGAGTTCTGACCAAGCGAAAACAGCATGATCTCTTGTTATGGCCACAGCTAAAATCAAGCAAGATCGCGCCGCTGAACTGCTATGGTCACTTCAAGTAACCAGAGGAACCCGTCAATAGGAACTAAGCTGGTATATTTGTATAATAATAGAGAGCATACACAGCAGGTTTTTGAGGCTAGCTTAAAATTTTCCATAATGGGTGCAGCTAATGAATCTTTATTTAGAAAAAAAAAACAAGGATCACTGCCTTAAATCTCTCCAGCAATACATACTAAACAAAATGCGTCAATAAAAGACGATACTATTAAAAACACTGGTCGATTTAGTGCAAATCGATGTAGTATAAGATATATATAGAACCGACTATGTGGGAAGTGTCTAGTCCTGATAGAATACGGAAGAAATACGTTTTGCCATGCTCTTTGGTCATTTCTTGGCTTCTATCTCGAGTGTGGGCTCACGAAATGGTTCAAATAGAATAGATAACATGTATACAGGATAATGCGTTCAAATTGGGAGGAACTTTGACGAATTGCCTGTTGTAATAGGCACACCGTAACTCGCTACTACTGGTGCCGGAACCGGTTCTTTCTAGGCAAAAAAAAAAAAAAAAGAGTAACAAGGTTGTCCTGATGGAGAAATGTTCGTCGTTTTGGAATGTTAACGAAGATCGCTATTATTTAATTATTTCGCACTGGGCATAACGAGACGTGGGTATGAAGACTTTTTTGGTTCTATATCGATGATCTACGCTATTATTAACTATTATACGGCTTCTGAAAAGCTCGAGAAAGGCTTTCATGTGAGGCTTAAATTTAAAGAGTTTAAGAAGCCAGTTTCGATATATCTGAATGTTTGTATACGATAATTAGCGACAATTTCGACAAGATACGCTGCGTACAGAAAATTTTAGAAAAATTAAATATTTAACTTATAGAAGACCCAAAAGAACATAAGGTGAACGCAAAACGACTAACCGGTGAGAGCTAATCTGGACAAAATATTATTGTCTAAATTGTTGATTTACAGTTAACTATTGAAAAGTTCTCTTCAGATAATGACGATGGAATATTTTGAAAGTGACGAGTTAGTGGATTGAGTCTTGAGTAGAAGTTCCAATCGTGATGAATGATGGCTATTTGAAAAAAGAGAAATAGGATGAGAAAAAAATGAAAATTGAGACACGCCACTAGGCATATTCGTTACTGTCAATCTTTTGATCTAGTCTGCTAAAAAATGACTGATCTACGCGTTTGTCACAGGTCGCTTGGCTATTGGAGCAAGCGTCTATCGTTTACCATCGATTTATGTATAGGTAGTCTGGCAGGTAGTAATTTTGTCTGCTATTTTCAATAATCATTAGTCAATAGTTACCCAATAGTAAGAGATGAAACGCTGTCCATTAGTACATTCCTCTGCAATACATCATGCTGGTCACAGACGGCAAAAAACAATGTATCGCCGCCCATAAAAAACGTGCCTAAGAATTTCGAAATAATGCCACTGTTGTCATAGTATACTTACGGGAGAGAACAGAGATAGTTATCGAACAAATTCGAATACCTGATTTGTAGCAACGAACCTCTGCTCTTAGATGGTGCGCAAAATTATAGACTTCAGAATACGATACAGCATGAGAATTTCGTTTCTATTCAATTGCCAATTGAAGCCACTTTTGCGTCGGTACGCGAAGCGTTTACTCCCATTGTTCACATCTCAGATAGTCCGAAATGATCGTTAGGATGGCTCAAATAAATCTATCATACCCTATACTACGCATCCGGATCCTAGACATGAACAGCACAAACGATCGTCACAATGACTCTCTACAAGTGCTTTTTGTCAGCTAGCTAGGATCTAACATTGACGATATCGAACTGATCGTTATTTTCTATACGCGGTGAGTTTCCACGTCGATTCTGGCTGGCCAAAGTTGTCGTTCTATCGTCGCACAGAACGACAGAGGCTACTCGTAACCCATACCGCTTCCATTCATTGGCGTCCTGACAAACGTTTGATTGTGAGTTTTTCTTCTTATATAAACACGAAATGTTGCTGGACAAATTCACAAGCATAGCGCTTGTTTACGGTTGTAAGCTTTTATCAAGTTGCCGCTTCGTAAAACGTCATGTCTATTTCCATAGCGAGATAGCTGTTGGACAGAAAATGAGGACAACACGACTTAAAAGGAGAACAACTTTACGTCGATTAACGTTTCGGAACCGTCAAGTTCTGCTACCGGCTAAAACAAGTTGGATTACGAAGGAGACGAAAGTACATTTCGACTATTGTGCACCTGGATACTTTTTTTCCAGTCGCAGATAATTAGGTTATTTTCAAAGCGCGCACACGTGTACACTTTGCGTTGGCTACACGTGCCTTGTGCTGTTTTTTGGCATGGAGGAGTGACTTTTCTGCACGTTAGATGTGTCGGCCTTATACTATATTGCGATGCCACATAGCTAAAGGTAATTACTAACAGAATTGCTGCTGTTCCACCGCCGAGGGTTTACAGAAGCACCAAACGAGGGAACTGAACAGATGAAACTAGAACTGCCAGGTTACATTCAGGTAGCTAAACCTAACTCTATCACAATCGATATTGTGCCTTACGGATAATGGGAGTCGACAGAGACACTGATAACATGTCAATCATGTCTGATTATTGACCTGTCGTTTCCATTCCTCCAATGGGTGGTACATACTTCTGCAGTAAGTACAACACATCGGGCATGATTATAATTCACTCTTACCTTTATGGCGGATGACTTCGTTAGGTCGTTAGTGGTCGTCCCGTTTTTTGCCATGGTCGTGCTGCTTTTCAGTGGGCCAATGTCTGTTTCCTTTTTTCGACCGCTGCGCGGATGCGATAAACTTTTCCAGTACTGACCAGTGTTAATAGAACGAATTGTAGCCTCTCTAGTCACTTCATTGTAGGCGAACAAGCGATTTTTCTCGGTTTACCGGTTACGTGTCATTCGTACTGGGTAACTATAGTATTACTATACGCTTGCGTGCAATACGTCTCGTCTCGTTCAGACGCCTCACGCTTTGTTGACTGTTCGAGCGGTTGAAATGCCACCCGGCGCTACTTCTAGCCGACACCTCTTTTCTCCCCTCAAACTCTCGATTTTTTTTAACTCTCGCTGTACTAGCGCTATTAGACGATATGATTCTCGGTTCAATTACTGTTTGTAGAAATGCCCTTTCTCAACCGCTTTTGCCCTTTCTTATCTGTGGAAACTCATCACCCTTACTTATTTCGGCGGGCTCCATCCAGTCCTTCTTGCAACGGTACCAATAGAAGCTATGGCAGCGCTACACCGTGGAGCGCGAGAGCCCAAAACAGCAAATTATCCTATGACCCGTCCCAACCGCCACCAGGAAAACTATGAATAGGATAAAGGCAAGGCTGAATAAAAAACTGAATCTTTTATCGCTGGTAGTGTGAACGAATTTTTCCCTTCTTACAATTAAAATTCATGCTACAGGCTATCTATCACCTACTGCCTACAGCGATGTCGCGTAGGCAGAGGCGTATTTCACATAGAAACTTTTATAGACTGAATTAGCATCGAATTATGTTGACTTCATAGGCCTAATGCATCTATTGGATCCGACTGCATAGTGTGACTTTATTGTGACTAATATCCACGTTAAAATGAATGAGCTGTCTCATAATCGTTGATTCGCGCGCCTTACGCTTGAATTTATCTCCCGCCCCCTAGCCTTCTCTTTCCCAATATCGACTTGATTTCTTGTCTGCAGTTTCAGTCGATATTGCTGTAAGCAACAGCGCTTGCGAAGGCGACGCCGTTGCGTGCCCTCTCCTTGGCAAGCGGCCCTGCTTCTCTCCAAAGCCGGTTTTGCTAAACTGTTGTGCGCATGTTTTATGGTCCACAGTGGTTGTGACCGAGTCATAGGAGGGCTGACGGTGAAGCGCGCTGCACTATCTGGGCAGCTTTCGTACGACACGTGCCGCCATTGGCGTACGCGAACGGACAGTGCTAGTTGATGTTAGGTTGTATAAAAAGGATGTGTTGATGTATCAATGCGACGGAGGAAAAAGAGGTAAGAAACAATTTGTATTTGTCAAATGCAACGTTCACTCATGTTCAGGAGGTAACGTCAGTACTTCTTTGTATTCTACAAATAATAATTGTACGCCCCGAGTGAGTTCCTAGCTGATTATTACTTAGGTCTCGGCAAAATTTGCACGCGTTGCGACCCCGTCATACCTGGCTAACATTTCCCCGCTGGACGACCGTTGAGGAAGTTAGTCTCAATGTAATAGATAAGATCAGCGAAGAGGTAAGTAGGTTTTTCTAGTGAAGCCACGGCTATTTTTAAGCATTGCCAAAGACTAAAATTGTGTCAGTACGAGACCTAAAAAATGCCGAGAGTCACACAAGTTGAATCGTTCGTCCAAAGCTCTAATTATATGAACATGTGATAGGCTTCAATCTACTAACTGGAACTCTATCTAGCTTCCATCGACAGTTGGATAGCGTGAGCTAAGGCCGAACATTTGATACGTACAAACGACAGATTTACTCGCGTGTCGTCATTGTGACTCCGAAGCAGCAGTGCTAGTAGCTCGGTATCTTTCTACCTCGTTACTTCGGTAACAAACGTCAAATTATATCAAAAGTAAATTTTCGGGTATGTGTCTGCACCGGTAATGTGCACACGAACCTCGATTGACCAGCCAAAATACCTGAGGTAAAACGCCCACATCTAAACTCTTCCTTGTGTGGAAAAAAAAAACAATATAATACCTGACCTTGTAGTAAAGCGTTCAATCAATAGGCTGAAGATGCGCAATTACTGCACATGGAAAAATATCCATGAGAGAAAAATTGCCGCTGGAACACTTTCGATTTTCAATTAAAATGCCAATGCCACTATTTCGACAGACTTGGTTTCAAGATATAGGCATATTGCCTCTCGCCGCAAAGGAACGCCTTCCTAGTTGTCTGACTGTAGGTGACATCGAAGCTTTTGATAGCGGTATAGAACAGAACCGGTGTTAGGTGACCTATCGGAGAGACCTGACACATGGGATTTTATTCGGCACGTTATCGGATCTAATCGGTAATTTGTCTGTGTTAGATTTATGCATCTCAAAAAAAAGATATTCTTTTCGCACGTTACGTATAATTTGAATACGCCTCTTATTCATTTGACACAGAAGCATTTGCCGGTAGACACGGTGTAACCAATAGAACTATCAGCTTGGCCAGCACCAGTATCGCTGAAATAGTACTTAATTGTTTTACCGTTTTATAACATAATCGTACGAGTAGCAAGGTCCGTCTTAGCTTATCATCCTATATCCGTTGGATTGGCGTCAATGTCATATAGATACGACTCCTGTGGTACATCGGGGCTGAATGCTAGCTCTTACGTGAACAAAGTATTTAGTTCCGTCTTCTCCATTTGGCCTAAGATTTTTATTTGCTACGACGCACAAGTGTGCCCTCGTTTTCAAGCCTCTAGGCGTAAGTAGTTTTACGCTAGCTGAGCTGCATACAATGACGCCTTTACCCATTTAAAAGAAACAATGTTCTATCTAGAAAACGTGCTGACGCTTAGTATTAAGTTCGTACATACGCCACAAATGCTAACGGTGTCACACTTGAAGCTTTTGTCGTTTGTTCGAGGATCAAATAACAAATACAGAACGTTTAGAAAGTTATTAACTTCTAAAATTATACTGTTCCGAACGTCGTCATCATCCTCTTAGTCATTATTTTCGTAAAAAAAAAACTAATGCAAACAACCCATAGGACGCCAACGTTTGGTTAAAAATTTAAAGGCCAAGTATAATTTCGAGCAAAATATTATGGTTTCTATAAAATATCTCTATAATTGTTCAGTTCGAAATATGTAGTACCATGTATCTATATACGTATTGAAAAAGAGCCAAGTATTGCATGGCAAAGGCTGGGTATTCCAACAATCAAGCGAAATCATTGCTGATTCCTTTCCTCTAATTGATCTAACTAACTGATCATTAATCTAGGACCGTTTTTTACTTCTTCATAATTCAAATTCGTGTCAAATTTGAAACGAACGATTTTTTTTGTATTATTTATCCGGTTTTATACGGTCACAAAACGTGACTTCACTAGAACTAGAAAAGTGAAAATTAAATTTGTGTTTTCTACGTTGGAAATAACATAAGATGATCGGCTTACTGCTTTCAGTAATTTGTCTCTTTACTCCTTTCTGAGATTTTTAAGCTCATCAGCATCTGGACACATCAAAGAAATCTTCGAAATTGGTAGATGACTAGAAACCACGAGATTTCTTAGTTTTGATGAACGTGATCGCGAGCAAAACTTACGTCTACGTCTAAAAGTTATCGTCGTCTTTCAATCTGCGATTCACTAGTACCACTTTAAAGGCTACGCTGAGCCGTAATATTTGCCTTAAACTCCGTTAGGTTTCTTTAGGCAACAGGCTTTTTTAATCGCGCCTTTGCAACGAGTTACGGGTAATTTATGGCCGTCAGAACCATCGTCCCATTTTATGAGTCTCTGAGAATCCGATGACGCCCTAGAGGCTTAACGAATAATGTCAAGCAATCTATCACATGGCAATTGCGTCAGCGCTCAAATATAACAATATCGTGGGAGTGTCTCAAGGTCTTGAGAGCAAAAACGCATGTTTTGAATGTCATTTATTTAGGCGGTGTGAAGAGATTCCGTCCCTTTGCACAATAGCCCTTCGTTTACGAGTTCAGCTTTTATCGACAGTCTATTCAAAATGAAGATTCTTGTTCCTGTTTTCGAAGGTTTTTTTCCAATATGCGTGCTAACACACAACACCTGAACAATCGCACAATCCATTTATACTCTATTGAATTTCGAAGGTTTTTATTACCTCATTGGGTATATTAGTCGTCGTAGAACATAGCCAGAGGCGTATCCACGGTTTTGTTGCTTACTTTTTAAAAAATTATTGTTTTATTATTTCTAGAAATCGTTTGCTGGTTCCGGCTCATTCCGTCCTACCAAATCGTGATAGCTACTCCTTTTAGGAACTTACACGAGACACTTGGTCTAAAGGAGTTGTTTGACTTTATTAAATCGTTTTATTAGAAAAGGAAAAAGCCAGAGATAAGCTATCTATTTTTCATAAGATGCCTGTATAATGGAGCGAACGTGCTCGGTAAAAAAAAAATAAACTTTTGTAAAACAATCTCTGTAGACTATCTCACTACTGAGAAATCATACGTTTGGTACGATTAAACTTCAAACTTCGCAGTCAATCAGTCTGCAAGGTTATGATGCCTAAGACTCGAAAAGTTAATGAATGTAACGGTACCGCTTTGGCATCAGTCTACAATCTAATATGAATCACTCTATATATGGTGAACTTTTCAGTAATCTACCGCCATAATAAGAGAGTTACCAATTTCTGAGTAAATAGTTATAGACACTCCGCGAAGTTTATCGTGTATACCCAGTTTAAAGGGGCCAGTCGTTTGGGTCGACTGGCCCCTTTAAGCTAATACTTCTTTTATAGAGAGGGGCCCAAGTCAATATTCAGACATTTTCCATAGTGTGAAAGTCGTAGACAAGCTTATTATACAGCACACCTATAATAATCTTTTACCTAACATCTCTTTTCTGTAGATGGCTGATTACGACGCTTCAAGCGAATATGTAACGCTATCGGTGGATAAACTGCCTTCCTTCGCCGCGATAAGATTTAATCAGACCAATGGATACTATATGTGCGCGAAAGTTTTGAAACAAGACTAAATGCATACAACAAAACATAGGGTAGATTACCCCGACGCTTAGTCAGTGTTTTTTTTTCAGTGCTGTTAGTGTTCTGCAGGAAATTGTTAATCAACATCCATACATTGATACAAAATTGTTGTCTGCTTAAATTTCTCGGGCATTTTTTAGCATTTACCTCGTTCGAAAAATCATATCAGTCACTTGAGACTTTGAACGTCGACCAAAGGTTATATAATACGAAGAATATTCATCTGTAACGTTGTGGAAGATCTTTTTGCTATCGATCCTATCAGTCATAAGCAAAATAAGGCGCAGATGTTTCAGGCACAGGGGAAATTTCGTTCGCTAAAGTCAACTTATGCATAGGCTACCCAATCTACTACAAAAAGACTTCACTGCGTATTATTTAAATTAGGAACACCGGTGAGGCCCCGGTGAGGATGAATTGGTATAACGTGTAAACCAAATAACCTTGTCTGCTATTGCAACGGTAAAATATTTCATTTCCTTCTAAATCATTGCTGACAAATATAAATGTTGCTTAGCTGTTACGTTAGGTTAGGTTAATATTCCTGATATATAAAGTTTGTTTAAAAGAATCTTCAGAATCATAAAATATGGAGTATTAAAAAATGTTTACTTTCAAAACAGCGGTATAAGCTTGCTCAAGGCTGCGGGCAACTCAATGCCATTCTTTTTATTGCTGCTTCGAGGCATATTGACGGATTAGATGAAGAGCAATTTATTTACATACAAAATGTTAGCACTACTATAATTCTTCCACAAGTATGGATGCATAAAACAGCGTAATTCCTTGGCATCGAAGCTGAAAAATTGGCAAAAAGTCTCTCAGAGTGCAAATCACCGTTATATCAAAGCTGAAATATCGTGTGCAAAATATATCCCAAAAATATGCAAATGCTTAAAAAATATAACATTTTTCCTAGAGTACCTATCCTATTGGCTAGCACCGTAAGACTTATCGGACGCCTAGTTTTAGCTGATAGCATTGAGAATAGGGATTTGGTTTCTCGTGGGGCGGGGGCGAAGGAAGGGGGTACACGTGCACGAAACCTTGCAGTATTAATATGTTACGATAACAAAGAATATGCTTTGTGGTTGATCGAAACCCAGAGTAGTATCCAATGCCGGTAAATTCGAATTCGCTGAGTCCCCCACTGTTTTCTGCGTTTCATAGATTTCATTAATAACTATTTGTTTGGTCTATTATGAGATATTTTCTCGCTTATGACTCTGTTTTTTTAAACTATCTAATAAATGAGTAAAATCTGAAGACAAAAAAAGGCTGCAGTCTTCACATTAATCGGGATAAGTTCCGCCAAGGAAAGGTGTCATTGATTTGCGATCCTCTGCATATCTTCCTCTTTAATTCGACATAGCTTTCATTTATGTTTCCAGCGATTTCCGCTTAAATTTTAGGTACGAACTTGATTATAGTAATTACAGTTTGGGTTTAGGTGTTCTCAATTTTTTTGGTAACTAATAAACCTAAAGTGAAAGTTGATACCTATTGATACTTAATACTTGAGTTTAAAGCCGTCCGTCTAAGAGAAAGTCCTTCCAGCCTTAGTATTTTACGACAAAGCATGCCACATCGCCCTAGCTGGGTTTCCTGGTGGTCCCTAGAAGTAAATTGCCAATAATAGTTCGGCCCAAAATGTGGCTACTCAGCCACTTCATTCTTCCTAAAGATCCAAAATTGTGAATAGATAGCGTGCGAGATATACGTTTCAAATTTGCTTAGAACAGGATGAAAATAAAGTTTGTCTTAGTTATTTTCTCAAATAGCAAATGTTATCGATATGAGACAGTTAAATAAATCATTGAACTTAATCGGATCCCCCGTTTTCATAGGCAGCGCCTGAGAACCCGCTCGCACAGTTACTCTGCCAGAACTTCCTGTAAAAATCGTGCATTTGGTTCAAATCTGAAAGAATATATCGGCTAAATATCTGAGAGTTGAGCATGCTTCTATCATAGATTTCTGTGTAGATTGAGGCGCAAGTAAGCTTACTAAGCTTTCGAGACGATGGGCTTACGTTGAACGAATATATATAGTACAATTAGCTAACCTAATAGATATTAATGCTCAAAAAGGCCTGCAAGTTACTATGTATACTAGAATGTATCTATAGCTTTACAATGGAAACATCACCCCATTTAAATGGTCTGCAGGCGGCGCAGAATTCTGTCAGATACTGACATAAGCGCTATTTTCATTTTATTGTATAGAAAATAAAGCAGAGTCTCAAAGTTAAAAAAACGATGAATGAGATAAGTATACGTGTAATATAAAATAATACATGGGGTAACACGTAAATCGATTTCTATTTTTCTTACGATACGTTTCTCTTTTTGTCAGCTTCTTGATTTCCTGATCTCACAAATACAAATAGTAGTATTCACTGATCGGAGGGTTTGCTCTTATAGTTCCTTTCCAATACAAGACGCCGAGATAGATTGGATAAGTAGCGTTGTAGCGGTTATAACGGCTATAGAATTGATCCTAGCAAGTTGTTGTTCTTGTTGTTCAGGATCGACACTCACTGCAGGACAGATGCGGGACGATCCGTTTTTGGATATGGGACGCCACCGTTCAGGCAAGCGATCTATAAATATCCGGTCCAAGTTTTGGTCTACGCCGTAGTTGCCAGACTTCACCGAAACGAACTTCCTCTTTTGAGGTGTTATGGTAGAATTTCTGTATCACGGTGAAGACCTATCGACGATATGAAAGACAGATCAATAGTATTATGCGACGATGCGTGAATGCAGGGCCAGCTAATGAGGCTGTGTTAACATTTAAGGTGGCCATTTTGAGTGAGTACGTGATTTTGCACAATAGCAACGACCCGGATAATCATGCGTATCTTTTGTTTGGTCATAAATAGCATCTATTTCTGCTGTGTAATGTAAACGAAATCTCAAGCGTAAGCGTATATTTTCACCCCCTCGTAAGCCTATTTTGACCCATTGATATGTGCCGTGATGATGGTTACTAAGCGCGTCGTGCCGTATCAGATTGCATGACAGTTTCTTGCATGCCGCAAGATACACGACTTCTTCAACTATACGTTCTAAGTCTAAGGAATGTTTGGATCATTTTCCTATAAAGCTAGTTCCGCATTGATATTCGATATGTACTCTCGAATATGACCTTCATCTCTCTACCTAGATCTTTTTTGGTGCGGCAATAGGAGCTTTATAGATTTCCTTTCATGTCGGTTTGGTAGTGACGATATAACGGTCAGCAACGAAGGGCCTCTCAGCGTATAGTATACAAGATTGAATTCTGAGTCTTCTTTTAACTAACCACCACGTATAAGTAAGTTTGACAAACTTTTATACGGTAAACAACAAGTGCGTAAACTAAAAAATGTCACTTAGCTAGAAAAATAACAATTGCGATCGACTTGCTATAGAATTATAGTAATGTAAAATAACGTTCTACTGAATATATAAGTGATTAAAACGGTTATCCAATCCGCTTAAATCTCGATCTTTGAGCCAGAGAAGTTATATAAAATGCGTATGGGTGTGTGTGTGTGTGTGTGTGGGTCTGGGTCTGTGTCTGTGTGTCTGTATATATATAAACAGAAGGTTTCGCCCCAGTGGCAATTTGCCCGTATGTGCATCAATTCTGATTGAAGAAGTGATAATTGAACAATCTAACTTGTGTTGGAGAAAGCACGTATGAGTCGTGTAGCCTATGACACAGTCAACGGTAACGACCAACTAAGTAACGCGGCATACGTTTTGGGGCTTCAACAATCTCCTGAACCGAGATCTGTTTAGCTGGACACTTCGTTCATCCTAAAAAAGACCATGCGAATAATCTCCTGCTTCGTATTTGCTTTTGATACGTATAAGTAAGTTAAGGCAATCCAAGTTACTTCTAAACAAATTTCCGCCAACGCTAACGCCATTACAGACAGAATCTATTAATAGAACGAATATAAAATTTACCATCGCGTAAATCTGCCACATATCCGCTCTGCTTGCAGAAGAGGTCCCGCCTTGTTTTTTCGTGTAGTTCGAGGAAGATAATTTTCACAAAAAATTACGTCGAGCAGTGCAGTAAAACAGAATGTCCGAAGCAGCTCCAGACGAGTCGGCGGTCATGGCCACACTCACCGCGTGGGACGTCACCGTATTGGCCGTTGCACTGGCCATATCAGCGGGTATTGGGATTTTCTACCGGTTCACGGGCGGACGACAAAGGACCGCGCGAGAGTTTCTCATGGCTGACGGAGATATGTCAGTTACCCCAGTGACGTTTTCTCTTATGGCGAGCTTCATGAGCGCCGTGTCGTTGCTAGGCGTCCCTAAAGAGAACTATTTCTTTGGTAAGAGTGGAACGATTTACTTTGAAAGAATACGTATAGCTACACCGACCGATTAGGATCAGACTTTACATTAGATTAGGATCAGATGTTACCGACGTTGTTTGATAAGGTTTTACTTACTGATCTAATATGCGGTCCGATCAATCGACATTATGGCAGCGATTTCCTTCGCAAATCCTGATAAATATCAACATTTGTACCATATTAAGCATAGCCTTTTTGATGGCTAGTCTACAGTTGAAACATTAACATTTTTAGTATGGGAACAAAAACAAGCTTATACTTCTAATAAAGGCTTTTCTCTGAAATTGCAGGGATACAATTTTTCATCATTAACATTGCCTATATCATTGGTACTCCGATAGCTGCCTTTATATTCCTCCCAGTATTCTTTCGTCTTCAAGTAAGTATAATTTATACTATTATTTATAATTGTTGTATAACCTATGGATGGCTACCGTCAACCCGTCGAACGGTAGCATTGCCCCTAACCACAAGGTAATACTGTTTTGGTAGAATCCACCCAGTGTCACAAATCTTACCTATTGTCCTTGTGGGCAGCTAGGCTCGATTTGTGAGGCTGATTTAATTGCAGGTAAGTAGCGTTCCGTTAGACGAAGTGCAGCCGTCAACATCAAGAATAAGAGGGAACCGCCTACGCAGATATATTTACGTTGATATAAGCAATCTTCTCTAGGTGTCAATTTTAAACAATTTAACACTACATTTTGATATGGCCTAGAGTCGATCCGAGGCACCCGATAGCTTGTATTATCATTTATCGTAATACTAGTTGGAAACTACATACTATAATTTCGTCAATTTAGCCGAGAGCTGATAGCCAGGTATTTGTGTGTTTAGGTGGTATCTGCGTACGAGTATCTAGAGCGGCGTTTTGGTCGTCCCACCCGATTTTTGGCGTCGGCTATCTTCATCGTACAGATGGTGTTCTATATGTCTGTCGTAGTATACGCGCCGGCGGTCACGCTACATGCCGTCACGCACCTTTCGAAATGGGGTGCAATTTTAAGCGTCGGGATTGTTTGTACGTTCTACTGTACACTAGGTATGGTATCAGCCATGTTGTTTAAATGTTGCAATTGTCATTTTGTAAATTGTATATTTATTATCGCTGTTTCATGTTGGCCAGGAGGCTGTCAAAACTGAAGATCTACGTTTCTTCTGTAACAAACATCGGGAGTATCTAGTGGCTTTAGAATACGGTGATGCTTGCAACTGGTTTAGCTCTGTGCTTAACTTAATTTGGTGCTGATGATACGCACTCATTCACTGCCCGGCAGAAAGCTTTGTTCTTCTTCTATCAGTGCGAGTAAATATTTTCTGGCATATTCAACGATATGCAGGTAACTTAAGTTACATATCCTAAACGATGCATTTGGCAACAGTTACTGATCCTTTACAAACATTGAAGCTCAGTTGATATTCCATCCAAAGATCCATCGTCCGTCTATTATTTCTTTATTAATAAATGCGACCAAGTAGGTTTTTGGTCGCCAAGGCAAAACGCTAGTCAAAGTTGTAGCCTTATTATTATTGAAACAACAAACATATTGTCACCCAATGTGAATAGCTTTATTTTGGTCATACTAATTTATCTATATAGATTTATTCCGTCCTACATATTTAAAACATCTGTCTGTATATACCTGCACGTTGTCTAGCTTTGTATTTGTGCCGTTAATAAACGGTATTTTTAAACGCCTTCGGTTATTCCCACGGAATCCTTGGAGTCACCCCGCCGACGTCATTTCACTTCACCCACTGAAAGATCTAATCGGGATGTAACTTGTCGGGATTTCTCTGTTGATCCTTTAACAGACCTGCGAAACGACTTGGAAACCGTATGTTATAGCAACCATTTTGCTAACTTTAACGTTTGGACTAAGGGTAGCCGCGCATTCATGATTACTACCTACACCACGCCGCTTCTCTAACAATTGGTCGGTGTTGTTGACGTCGTAAATTTCGCACGAGCGGCATGAATCCCGAGAAAAACGTTCCTTTGATGCGACAACATTTGTTTTCAGGTGGAATGAAGGCGGTCCTTTGGACAGACGTGTTCCAGTCTGTGTTGATGTTTGGATCTATGATAGCAATTCAAATAGCAGGAACCATTCGTGTAGGCGGGTTTGGAAATGTACTACGAATTGCCAAGGAAGGAGGCCGATTGAATCTCTTGAAGTCAGTATGTTTTCTCCTGATGTTTTCCTTGAAGTTTAACCTAAATATTTTACGGGCATTTTCAGCATCATCCATACTCATTCTTAAGGGATGGGCAATTATTGGGCGCAGTGCCAATGTTTCATTGTATCAGCACTCTGCGACCCATATACTAATACAAGACACATTTTTCTGTTCTTTTCATTTTTCGACAAAACAGTTTCAGTTTTAATCCTGAGGAACGCCATACATTTTGGGCATTAGGTTTAGGAGGCCTTTTTATGTATGTTTCACTCTATGGTGTTAATCAAACTCAGGTTCAAAGGCTTCTAACTGTCAAGCGGCTCCGAACAGCGCAATCGTAAGCAATCTTTGTTATGATTCAATTTGGTGCCTCGGGTAAGTGCCAGATTTTAATTTGCAAAAAAAAAGAAACGAAATGGTATCTATTAATGACTGAAGTTTGGAAGTGTTTGTATTTTACTTTGGCTTATTTCAAATAAGTTGTATACATTTTTATATAAACATAGAATAATTGTAAAAGGCATACCTCATCATTTCAGGGCATTATTTATAAACTGGCCTATTCTGTCTGCTCTGTCACTCACGTTATGCCTGACTGGATTGGTTATCTACGCCAATTTCAATGGATGCGATCCCTACATAACAGGGAAGATCTCGACTGACGATCAGATTTTGCCATATTTCGTCATGAAATATTTTGGTATGCAAAACTTATTTACTATATATATATATAAATTTGGGTGGTATTTATGTAAAATCTACGCAAACATTGTGGGTTGGTTGTTATAGCGCAATGTATCATGAAGGAATAGGTATTCATATGATTCTAGAGATCATTGTAGCTACGCGTAGACGATATTTTTCTATACAATATAGTCGTTGCAAAGATCAATTTTTGCCTTTACAGGAAAGCTATTTTTTCACCGTATTATTTTCAGGAAATTACGTGGGTTTACCGGGTTTATTTGTCGCGGGCATTTTCTCTGGTGCATTGAGCACAGTCTCGTCAGCGATCAACTCATTGGCTGCGGTGTCCTATGAGGATTTCGTGAAACCAATACGAAAAGGCAAAGATACACACGAGTCGCTCATCATCAAGATTATCGGTAGGTTATCGAATGGTTATACGTATATATCATATCAGAAGAACAAACAATAACAATTAACGAGTATTTTTTGGGGTGACGATGGACTAAAGATCTTGCACAAGAGCCGACGAACTTTGAGAGTTACCTAAATGGGAAAGATGCGTAAGCAAGCATAGCGGTTTTCCATAAAAACAGCCTATGTCAATTTTTTTCGGCTTTAGATACATGTATATATATACGACTGATGGCACTAACAGTCTAGAAGTCCGCTATAGCGAACAGCAAACCTATTCGGGTGTAGACACCTCTGGTGACGAGCTCTAAATCAGTTTTACTAAAGGCTACTACTGCAGAACTACAGGGCGAAAACTCCCCATATTCAGGCTAGGCATAAAGTTAAGTTACACCACTAATTCTGATAAAATTCACTTTCGAAACACGCACCTTTTTCGATATAATCAAAACGGGCCTAGACCTTCGCAGGACTTTCGCGGAAAATGCGCATGTTAGTAAAAGCATTTATCCATATCTCTACTTTTAGCAAAAAAGACGTATGTGATCAGTATTACAGATCTATTTTGTGATATAAGGTTTATTTTTTATTACTATTATTACCGTTTTCTTATTTATGTTATTACTATAAAACTATTGACGTTGGTTGATTTTCTGGCGTTGGTTTCAGCGCTACTGTATGGTATCATCTGTGTCCTCATGACTGCTGTGGCCGAACGGTTAGGTGGAGTTCTTCAGGCATCCTTTGTGTTCTTCGGCATTGGAGGTGGACCCTTGCTAGGCTCCTTTTGTTTAGGAATGCTCGTTCCGAGATGCAGCCAAAAGGTATCTCATTTTCAAAACGGTCTTTTCGTTAAACGCTCAGTTGTATTGCATTGCTCTGAAATTCACGTCTGCTACATGTGTAAACATGATAATACTGATCTGTATAGTTGAAAACTTACTCTGAACATAGCTTGAGCTATCTAACCAAAACATGAATGTGACCTCCTGGTCATTTGTACCACTTTCAGTCAGCAATCGTAGGAACCATTTGTGGACTTCTTGTCGGTGCGTGGATCGGAATAGGAGCCTTATTAGAAGCAGCTCCTTCAGCTCACCTACCTTTATCCAACGATGCTTGTCTTGAAGAGCCAATTGTCAGAAATATATCTATTATGTAAGTCACTCTCACGCCCAAAATTAAAATGGCTAATACAACAAAATAATCACAGGTATTTGTGCTGTCACTTTTCACGAGCTAATTGCTACCAAATGCCCCATAATCACATATATAGTGTCAGTCAATGAAGTGCTGCTGCAATAACGTCGTAGAATCATTCACGTTACTAGTTATTTTTTTTAATGCGTTCACTCATTTTTCATTGATTTCTTAATTTTTTTCATACAATACGACAGCATACTGCGGCCTGAATTGTATGAAATGTCATGTAAATTTCTACCCGACAATTTGACGTCTACTTTCTTCCAATTGGCCCCGTCACACTGGCAAATCAGTGTTATCCTGCTTTGTACGAAGCATATAACATTCAGGCTCATATCAGCACCTATTAGGCCCTCCGCTACATATTTCGACCCATTTTCTATCATCTCCGTATGGAAAGTAGAATTTAAATGTTATACGATGCTGGATCTCACATTTCACGACCGATTTGCCCAAAGGTATATATATATACCTTTATGTAAAGTGCCATTATTTTCCCGAGTATTTTATAAAATATTATGGCTACCATAGATTAGACATGATGAACTGCTCGTTGTACCGTAAGACGGTACGGATTAACGTGTGATCTGTAATTAGTAATTGCTTATACTGTAAATTTGTCTTTAAAAAACGTTAGCATTACATGGGCACAGAGCAGAACAGGGCTTATTTGACATCAGCCGTTGCTATTGTATTTTCAATATGCATTTCTCCCTTTGAGCGCGTTATATCTTACTAATTGTTATGCAGCGGAGTTATCTAGAGTAAATCATTTATACACGCAGTCCAGTTATTATAATTAGTAATTTTTTAGCACCTTATGATGGGCAACTATTGGCTTGTCGTGTATGTATAGCCTACGCACTGCCACAAACGTCTTAATAATTAATGTTATCGAACAATCTTATCTCTATTTTATTCAGTATGCAAATGTCGAAGGTACTAGGCAATATTGACCCAATGATAGATGAAGTCTAGCATGTGACTCTTCTGCAAAAGGTCTCGACAGCTTAGTAATGTCGGTGTATACAGACATTCGCTTCATACGTCAACGGTCTGTGAATCGACAATCTGTGGATGACGTTCAAACGTCTTGTAACCTGACGACTGATCATTAGGTCAGATACGACGAGAAAGCTGTCCTACTACTTTTTCTATGAGGCCACTCTAAGATGACCTCTTTATATATATATAGCAAGAGAGGCACATAATCTCCGTTCGGAGACTTTCCAGACGTACCTAGTATTTTAGATTGCTTCATAATTCTACGCCTATTTCAGTTCCGCTGTACTGCAACTGTTCGGTGCACCATTATTATAGAGATATGTTGTTTTACGAGGCCTGGAGATCTGGGCTTATTTTCGTTCATAACGCTTCCCAGATCGTTTGAAACGGGTTATAATACCAAGAACAGCATTGGGCTGGTAAAAGAAGTAAGACTATCTGAGTATAAAAACGAAAAACATCATATTGCTTTGAGCGAAACAATGCATAGCAGCCTTTGCGGTACATCTTAAACAAACAAGCATACATTGCCTAAAGGGTATGTTCCTTTTACATATCATCATGTCGTATTCCGTTTCAGTGAGAAGTCGTGCAGTATGTATCTGCCATTGTGCAATCTTTCCTATCAATGGTATACGTTTGCAACATGGCTAGTGACGTTCGTTGTGGGTATTCTAGCATCGTTCATCTGGCCCACTCAGGTTCCAGTCAACAAACGTTTTCTTAGTCCTGTGCTATCGATTTGTTTGGACGGGTCGCAGCCATTCAAGGACCAAGGACTTGAACGCCTAGATCGACTTGACAAATTGTGAGCTATTCCCCTGGTGCTGGATGAAGAAATCATGACATGAATACGCGGATATGCGTGTTATAATGTTGTATGTTGGTGGTCCGTAACGTTCTCGTTGCCTCCAACTACAACGAAACGAGATAACTTAATTTCAACACGAGTTCCGCTCACTATTCGAACCATCAGGGTCACAGAACGAACAAGTTACTTTCTCAAGAGTCTCGAGTATTCGACTGTTCGAAATAATGCGGGCAAAGCATGAAAAACAAATGCAGCAGGTATTTTTGATAAATTCTACCTGTGTAAGCTAACCATCGCATATAAGCGGAGAACCATTGAAAAAACGTATAGGTGGTAACAGATACGACAGATGATCAATTAATCCAATTGTAAGATTAAATTATTCTATTTTTATATGCGGCTATGCGCACAGGCAAGGATAACGTGCGAATAGCTTAGAATGCATATTTGATAGTTTGAGAAGTATATGTCAATATAGAAAAATAATTTATTTTTTACGCAAATGTACATAAATATGTGTACACAAAGTCTAATAATTTTAAACATTATATATATATATATAGTAGGTCGAACGAGAAGCACGCGACGCTTCAGCCATTTTTGAAACTATTGCGTACCATTGAAAAGTTCTGAGAACCTGTGACCTTCGGCCTTTTCGAGTCGCACATCCTCTCCAAGAGCCTTAGAGGTCGACATACCACATTACATAAAAATACGATGATTTCGGCACTTCATGATAATATATAATAATAATAATGATGATGTATAATAATGTAAACATTTGGGATACTAGTAGATATGCCGACTAAAAATATAATATACTAAAGGATCTGCTGGCAAACTTTATGAAAACCAGCGAAATTTATTAGGAAAATGGAAAGAAGTATCGATTTTAGTTTCGAATTTGGCATTCTTTATCATTATCTTTTGGCAACTTGATGAAATCAAGTCGTTTTTCTGTCGACCTCACCGATGTTCCTAAAATTATCGTGTTTTCTTGTCGCTTTATCGCTTTCTTTGTCGCCTTATAGTTTCTAATTCCTCTACTACATTTACAAAGGCCAAAAAATCGCGAAAAAAGGTTGGTGCAGGCCCGGCTCTTCAGAGGTATACAACACTTGACGACTAGCAAATAACAAATCGAATATGAGAGGCTTATTATAATCTCATATGAAATACATACCGTAATTGCGTGCTATAATAAAGAAAACTTCACAGATTTCGTATCACCTCCTAATTAAACTAGGTATATTGTCAGACGCTAATTAATTAACTACGGAATTATCGTTAATTCCAGAAGTTATAGCATCGATTCTTTTTTTTATTGCAGAGTTCCTTTAGTTATATTATATCGAGTGTACGTTATATGTAGGAGTTCGATAGTCGCGTTCCCGTTCTGTTATGTCTATGCATGTTAGTGAGCTGTCACAAAACTCTACCTTTGCCCATCGTACACAGGGTTATGAACGTAAGTGTTAATATTTCTATGTATTTAAAATGTAACCTTCGCTCATCCTTACACATATTATATACTTGACGTCAAGTCAAGCCTTAGCAAGACCATGAAACACATTAAAATTGTCGAAGAAATACAATAGTGACACTATACTAGGTACGATGTAAATATGTGTTTTGTATATTTTTTTTATTTCTATATTGATATCTCTCATACAGAGATGATAACGATCGCTAAACTAGCCTAGATAGAGAAAATACACATTCGCTTAGTAACTAGAGTGCTTTATATAACGATATAAACGTAGTTCTAGCCAGAAGAGGGATTTTTCAAACGAAGAAAAAAGCCATTCCGTACTGAATTCAAAGGGTTTTAAATATTGTGTTATCTAATTATGTTAGGGCTCAATTCGGCTAATTCCGAAGTGTCCGGCCCCTCAATTATCGCCAAAAGATAAATTTAAAAGAAAAAAAAAATTAAGTTTTTTGTGGAGCCTTACGCGTCCCAGAAACTACTGCTAAATGGGCGCATCGTGGTCCCATGCAGAACCATCAAGGGTGAACATTTTTTGACGTACGGATGAGTGATTAACGTTAATTATTGTTTTAGTTTGACAACACATTAAAAACAATTGTGTAGTAGAGTACGGTCAAGCGCACTGCTGATCCCGCTGATGATATGTCATAGACGTATACACTTTCGACATGCAACATGGGTCATCAAATCATAAAACGGCACAAAGTTGTTGTTTAGACGTGATGACACGTCATCGTAATCAGCTTTGGTGAGCGACAGGAACTTTCATGATCGAAATGGAAGGGTGCACAGAAGATGTTGTTATGCCTTGCGGGGGTTTAATTGTGCGACGAAAATTAGTTGGGACAGCGCGTATGACCCAAGACAACCCCAAGCTTCGCCATTATAGAGGCAATTGTGCACAATCCTCAATATTTTCCTCTGAAAAGTTACTGTTTTAATAACTCTATAGTGATTTTTCGCACTGATCTCAATTTGTCTATTCTCATTCGTGAAACCTTTTGAAGATCTCTAGAAGAACAATAGTTGTATGCTGATCTGACTCAACGATTCCCCCACACGAGACACGTACACCTATGGCGCTAAACATAAAAAATACGCGAATATTAGTCACCGAAACGAATTTCAAAATGAGAATACGAAGAACTATTGGCGTCGCCTTCGTGCGACGTTGGGCCGACTCGAGCGGTAATCGCAGAAGGTCTACCATTCCCACCCTCTCCTACACTGCTCTCAAAAAACACATTCACGGCAAAGTGGCGGTTAACAAGGACACGTGTCCACAGTTTATGAAAAGCCTATTGACATCTAAGAGAAATATACAATGCTGAACGCAGAAAGAAAAAGTTGATATCCTAGTCATTTACACAGGGAAGCCTGGGTGCAAAAGTTGTCTGCAGCTAAATAGCTGTTCGAGTTCGAAAACTATAGGCACTAATTACTTCACCTAGCCCTGCTCTGCAAATATCTAGCACTAGCAATAATAGCAGCGTATGTTCTCTTTATTTACCCTGACTGCCCTCGCCGGATCGCCCTCTCGCAGAGAGGAAGGCGTCTCTCGTAAACGGCAGTCACGTGCGGTTGGAGTGCGCGAACGAACCGTACGACGGCTTTCACTGGGTACAGAGCATGTGCTCAGCAACAGTGGGCTCCACACCCAGACTTAGCTTCCCCTCTGTGTTAGTTTACGCCTCTTGACGCGTTTCATCTGTGGCAGGCCAATGTGACTAAAGCATAGCTGGGTCCCGGCGCAGACGGAACATTTCTGCCGACAGGGATAACCGTTCGACAAAAGATCTATCATCACAATTCAGACTAGTTCAACTAAATACAACAACGACATTACTGCGCTAAGAGTTTATCGTACGATCCGGACAAGCATCATTTTTACAGTTGGTGGGCGATTTAAGTCAGTTTTCGCAGAGAACGAAACAGAAGTCGATTACAGGTGAAACGGAAATCTATACGTTGCGGCTTCAGATCTGCTTTCGAAGGGGCTGTGACATAAAGCGAAAACAAAACGCTGGAAATACAAATCAGGTTGGTGAGAAAATACGCCTTAGGGTTTTTTTTTCCTGCTGTTCAGTTATCGCATTTCCTTTTTCTAATAATTAGGCTTCCATAACGTGAGATTACGCTAGTTTGGCACGGCGGCCATGACAATAATGATCGATGAACGAGACGAGCAGATGATATGTGAGTGCGTGTGCTAGACTTCGTGTACTAATGACAAGCGGTCACCGCAAAAGTGGTAGCCCCTCACAGAAAGTGTCATAGCATAGAAAAGAAATCGTTTACTCTGCCACTTTTTCCTTCAGTTGAGGTGTGTATATTTACCTGATACAAAACTTCAATGGGATTAATATCTAACATCAACACCAAGCATTGGTTTTTACGGATAGCAGCTTTAAATCCATGGAACGGTATATATATATATATATATATATATATATATATATATATATATATATATATATATACGAATTGTTCTATAATGCATTGAAGGAAACCCTACCTGATGGCAAAACTTCACACGGTAACTTTTCTCGGTGCTGATAAAAAGCTCTATTAATTTAATTTTGAATAATTAGCGAACGTATATTGGAACGGAATGATAGTTCAATTGAAACATGGCGTAGAGCTTGGCATAGCAACGGAAAAATCGTTGTGCGTCGCAAATTTGACCGCTAAAGACAATACCGTCGCTGCTAATGTAAAGGCCATTTACTGTATTTAGCTCTGCTGGACATCAAACTATATATAGGACGAGTAAAAAACTGAATATGATGTCAAGGCGCTAGTTCGCTGAAATGGCGCCGCCTCTAAACACTAAGGCTTTCAGAGATGGGGTGTTAAGTTTAACACCCCCATCTCTGAAAGCCCTATAACAAATATGGCTAACAAACATTATCGTTCGGTATGCCTAAAAACATATATATATATATATATATAGTTGGTAAAGGTAGTACACTTTTATACATATAATATATAAATGTATCCATTTTACTTTACACTTTTGGAAATTACTTCCTGGAAACAAATGCTATGAGAAGGAAGGCTTCACGATGCAAACTGAACAACAGTTCTATTTAATGACTGGGTATTTTTAGAACAATCAGGAGCTAAACAGTCCGCCATGATAATGTAGCTAGTCTAATAAATGAATCAAGAGCTAAACACTACGATATAATAGTGTTTAACAATTTTGTTGGGGCTGTTGATAACAGTAAGTTTCCCGATTATATTATTAACTTACATTATATTAATAATCAATAGTAGTAATAACATCTTTTTTAATAAAAAGATGGTTCAGACTTGAAGCTAATATATGTAGAATAGTCGTAGAATCATTGAGACTACTCCTCTTTTCACACACAAATAATCATCGTCTATTGAACGTAATTACCAACGTACAAGTTACGGATTGATGGGTGTTGAAAGAACTTACTTACACACAAGTTTTAGTACCAGACTATACTCAAGTGATTATGGTGTAGGTATTTATTCCCTTAATTTGGCTTAAATAGCTTTGATACAAATAATTACTACCAGCGCCTTCTGCTCAGTAAATATATACGTAAATACATAGATATATTACATCGCTCCGCTAGAGTTTTTGATCTCAAGATTAAGCCAAAGGTGGATGAGGCGCCCACCTGTTTGGGTCGAAGGTCTAGTGTACTTTGTCACATATCTGCAATTTTATATATTTCAAGGGATAATACATAAGGTTCTGCATCCTGGTCACGTTTGCTTCGCTTCCCACACGTGTCTATTTTAATAATAACAATGGTAAAGCGTTAATAAAGCTAAACCATTTTCTAGGCTTGGCAGGTGGTGACCTTTCTATTTACAATTTTTAAACGAGTCTCGCTTCAGATATGATGATCATCTATTACGTGTATGGCTTCGCATGCTGACCTAACACCGAAAGAAATTGCGTAATATTTATTCGACGGCATAAACGCGACGGAATATAACATTGTTTTGGTCCACTGCAGCCGTCAGATATGAACGGATCAGGGATCGTTTGTTTTTTTAATTGATCTATCTGCTCATTAACAGGCCGTCATCGATTCGTTGATCTGAATGGTTTTCTCCTTTCTAGCGATGTAGTGATTGAATATATCGAGGACGGTAGGTCCGTCGTTAGAGATCTTCATTTTGAGTAAGTACTTTGGATTATGATGCCAGGTTCGCTCGAGCGTTCTTCATAAATGCTGTGAAGAGCTGTGAGACATTTTCCATCTTGTCCTATATTTACTAGTTGACCAATAATACAATTACGCCTCACGCTGGCTTCACTGCAGCGTTAAAAGCAACTTGAGGCGTGAGCATAAATCTACAGCATCGATTTAATCAGCGGCAGAATTATCAGTAGGTTTTTCTGAGTTGGGAGCAGTAATAACATTAGGGATTAGAGGTGATCATAGAGGAAGCATCAAATGAACTTCTTAAGTATGGCAATGGAATACAAGTCCTTTGGTTTTGAGCTCTACCCTGTTACGGCTTAATCGTCGATAATCTAGACATGCAAAATACAATGGAAAAATATCATCGCAGCAAGTCACTGTCGTGACAAACTACTAACTTTCCCGACAACGCTTCCTCTATCCGTTATAGACGACCATTGTATTGTAAACTGGTTCTCGCCCAGAAAGTGATCTCCCCGTAGATGCCTCGGTATCTACCTATTCGATAGCAGACGTGCCCTTGGTCCGCGGTGTTGTTTATGGGCCCGTGAATAACTTTAAACAAACTAGTACTGATGTCATTAATTTCAGTCGTACTGTGTGCCCCGGTAGTTTTTCGTATCCAATTAGTCATCCTGTGAGCGCCAGTCAAAGGTAACAGCGGAACGAGATTGTACGGTTTGCTGTCGATGAGTATAAGCGTACATGTATGTTAGTATGTGCACCGGCTTTTGTTTGGGCTGGAGGCCGGCTGACCTTTAAATGTTCGATGACGGATATTTCCGTTGTGGACTGCATTGATTGGATTGTGAAGGCTGTACGGTTTAGTATCGATCCATACGCCATTCGCTTTTGTTTTTCGAGTAATCAATGTAGATTTCACCGCCAGGTGGGAATCGTAGCATGGGCCTATTTATAGACGACGGCTATTTTGAACCGGTGTTATGCCCGTAAGTCACGAGGCGATGAATGCGTGTGACATAAGGACACGATTCATTCGATGTCAGTATAATTTTTTCGTTGCAACGCTTTCGTTGAATGGGCTCATTTTCATTGGGGGATGATATTGCGCAATTTTTTCCTAATGTTCAACGCCTATAGCCCAGTTGTTTGTCGCCCAACAAGGACGATACGTTCACCGCTACTCGTAACGAGATCAAATTTGTATTTGTTGACGATGGCAAAGTCTGCCAGAGCCTCGGAACATTTGATCAATTAACATCATTTCTAATCTGTCCCTGTCATTCCGTTCCAGCAAGCAGCATCAACCTTGTGATATAGACGGAGAAGAACCAAAGAAGAAAGCACAACAAAGTTTCTTCTGTGCAGGTCGTTGTTCAATCCTTGACGCCTAACAACCCAGTTTGTAATTTTCAACGATATATTAATAATACGTTTACCTTGTACCGATGGTTTTCGAGAAGCCTCGTCTAACCGAACCCGTCGGGTGATATTTATGTCAGCGAAATATTCGTGGTCGATTAGAGAGTGGAGTGGAGTGAAGTGGAGTGGTGTCGTTGTTGCTCTCGTTACGCTGCGTGGATTTCTATCCGTGTGATAAATAAGATGGAGACTTCCAAGTGTCCAGGAAATCGTTGTCGACCCAGGCGCTAATCACACAGATCATCTCATATTGCGATCTCGTCACAGTTTCACGAAGCTTCGCGATTTATATTCTATTTTAAGGTAGTGTCTTGTAGCCAGCAACTAGCGCACCTACAGCTACCTAGATTAATTTTCGTCGACGGCTAGCTAACCCTGATCATTAAATGTCTAACGCAACAAATACGTAGCCGCACTTTAGAAAACCCACTGCGACAATTGACGGTTCACTTGTCAGGGATTGTTGAACCAGCGTGACCCAAGATGTCGGAATACGTTGCCTGTAGCCATTCATTGTAAGACTGTCGTGTTAAGTCCTCAATCCTAGAGCTAACTTGAACGTTACTTTCGAAATCAAAGGCTATTATAGAAACAACAAGAACAGCGTGTAGTTAGTTAGCTTGGTTTCAACGCACAACTAGCGGTTCATAATGGATTAATGATAAGCAATTAAGCAAAAATAGGTTAATACCATTGTATTGCTGTTCGGAGCTATTGAAAAGGTGAAAACATTATTATTACAAGAAGTTCTTTCAACTTCTGGAAGTAAGCACCGATAAACTTTTAACGAACTAACAGTCAGGTACTGGTTCAATGGTTTACGGACAACAATTAAGTTCCAGAAGAACACGAAGGGCGTGACTACATGTTAGGACCCTGAGCGGAAGAACAGTTTGTTGTAATTAGGGGAGTTTTTGAAAAATATGGCGGAAACAACATGCTCTTGCTATTCAGTACGGGATTCCTTGAAGTATGTGTTAGAAATGATAACGAAAACGTTGAAGGTGGAAGAGATAAGCAAAAAATTGGTTTCCCATTAACTAACTCCCAGCTGGATATAGGCACGTATGGTGGTGTTCTATCTATAGGTCAAAAAGCTGTTTGGACGCTATTGATGGGAAAGCCCATGCTGGCAGAATTCATGAAGAGCATCGTTCATTAATGCTTACTGTTGCCACGCTTGAACTATCGCATAGATTGAGGAACGGACGGCCTTTGCCCGCAATCAAGTTAGTGTGATACTAGGAGATGGTAATAGGCGGCGAAGCATGTCCTATATCTCAAATAGGCCACCGATAACCTGCTTAAGAAGTATTTTGAATGCGTATCGCAAGGTACACAACTGTTGAAGAGTTGCATCGGCGTTGGTATAAATACTTGAACGTCTATCGGTATTCGTTTTCCGTATTTCCGCATCGGCTAACATATGATATTGAGGGCCGTACTCAAGTACCATCGATTCAGACGTAACTTTTCTAACGCGAGCTATTTTTAGAAGCTCCGTTCGAAACAAAGGTTTTGCCACCTTATCGATTTGCCCTATCACGGGAACACCCGCTTGCAACTGTACGCGAACTGCTATGTTTGGCATAAAACGATATATTGGAGGTTGACAACTTCGTAGACTTTTACATTTCGTAGAAGGGGACCATTATGTTCCTATTACGAAGTGGTGCTTTTATTTTCTGTTGGTGCGGACCGGAATAGACGAGGTTGTTGTGACAGTTTTACTTAACCTACCACACGCTCTTATTCGATACCATCGTGTAATGTTGAAATATGTTCGTCTTTGTAACTTAATGTGATACGTTCGAAGTCACATCTACCGAGTTGTTACAATATAAAAACTGTTCTACGAAACAACTTCGATGATGATTATAACGAATAAGTTAACGATAAAAACCTAGCTGAAACCCCCGTTTATAAAGTTGTTTCGGAACAAGAACAGCAAATATTGTTATAAGAATCCAGTACTAGGTCCTTGGTGCATAGCAGGTGTACCATGTTGGTGCAAATCATTGAAATTATCTAATGAATATGAAAGCAATGTAGTGCAGTGACTATGCTTGACATGTATGAGACTGAGCATCAGAACGATTGTCTCGATATAAAATCAGCGTCCCTTTAGCTTGGATCCGTCATGTAAACAGCCTGTTCCTCCAATCGCTTCAACAGAGACAGGGTAATAAATGATATGATAAATCACTAAAAAGAACTTAATCTTGCTAACTTATATATTTTATAGCGCAATTTATAGGTATATATTCTCAATACGTGATACGGGTATTCATTCAGGCATTATCCGAGACCTGTAGCATGTTATGCATGAAACGTACTCTGTTGTCTGTAACCATGATAATATGCAAATGACTTTTCCGTATGCCATTAAAGAAGACCGATAATAAAAATAATTTTGATGCTCCTAAGTCAAGACAAAGGTTGATAAGTTGCACTAAGACATATAATCTCTAGATAAATGTTTCTAAATAATGGAAATTTAAAATATCCATCTCATGGAGCAGGCTACGCTGTCGGGTTCTATGGAAGTTGGTTGATCATATCCATCAGCATTATCGAGACAGGAATCATCAAAACTCGAATCGTACGACCTTGACTTTGTAAATGTCTTCATGTGGTCGTGTGCATTTGTGCGTGCTGTTAACGTGTGTTTGAGGACGTTCCAAGATGGTTCTTCGGTCGTTTTGAGAACCTCTTTCTTGAAACCCTTGCCATCGCGTTAGTCGCTCGTTTGCCTTTTCCCTATCACTTCCTTCAGTAATAGCGTCTATACTTCTTGGCTGGGGGAACGAAAAGTCAGAAGCGGCTAACCAACCAGTGGTTTGTTTGGTGCGGATCGACTCTTGCAGAGTCAGTGCTTAAAACCGCTGTTGGATCGGCGCATTCTACTTCCCTACTGATGGTGGTGGCGCTACCGCTTCTGTCGGCGACTAATGTAGTTACTTGCAGACTTCATCGGAAAAAGCCCAGCGCGATCACGACCGTTCTTCCAAAAGGTCCGCAGCAATTGTACCTGTAGAAAGCCACTTACTGCGGCAGCCGAATGAATATCCAGTGAAGCTGAAACCATCCATTATAGCCTACGTTCGTCTTAGAAAGATGTCCATTGTGGCAACGAAATAAAGAAATAAGCGGATATAGATCTTGTAGATTCTTATACGCTTTTAGATCGAACTCGCTAATGCTTTGGAGCGACACCTATTGGTGTTTTTTTTGGCAGAACTTACGTTCTATTTATATTTAGTCGTCAGAAGTGAAGGATCGACATTATTTGGCCTTTGGGAAAACATTTACCAAAAACCATGCGTATATTACGTACATTATATATAACGGTGCAACGTCAGCACTTTCGGAGATAGCGTAGGACGGGGGGAGGGGGGGGGGGCAAGATTTTCAACTACTAAATTTTCTAAAGTGAATTTGAGCGATCTTCAGGATCGCTATTTTTTCTTTTCTATAGTCTAATTTGCATCGATGAAACGCGAACCTCATTGTATTAGAGAGAGTTCTGTGCCGACGCCATGTGGACCAGGATTCGTACAGGATCATTTGAGATGTACGTTACATTCGCTGTACAAGGATTTCTATGACACTATTATATTAATCTATCTGACATGTCAATGGCATCTGGTTCTAATAGGATTTCGGGCTCGCTTTTGTTGCACAACGGGAAAAAGTGCTTGCATCGATGTACTTTAGTAATCGATGCACCTCCATGATAAGTCGGTGTCCTACGTTTCTCGCAGGTGTGAAAGCCAATAGTATACAAAGATTTTGGTTTTAACTGATTGATATCCGTCGCTGCGGGCAACGTAGACTGTATCGTGTCAATGAGAAAAAAAAAAAGCTTTTTTGAAAAATCGACTGTTCGAAATCACGGGAGTACCAGATAGGTATCATGCTCGGAACTTACGCTAAGTTGATACAATGATTCCTAATGGTTGCCTTGAAAGTTACATGATAACTGCATATTCTAATATAACAAACCATTAAGCTAATTTGTAATGTATACCTGAATAGTGTTTTTCGTCCTGCGTACCCATAGATAGACGAATGATCAAATTGGAGAAACTCTGCTGAGCGCTTTATTGTGGTCATCGTTGATCTCTCGTATAGCGACGACCTGTCAAAACAAGCAATGGCAGCTATCTGCATTATACACAGATCGGTCTAGACCATCACGTGACGATCGGTTCCGGGCAGACTGACGAGGCTCTGGGTTTACAGACATCCTGACGTCTTACAACAGCGAGGCAGCTCGTGTACTTTAGGACCCGCCCTGGCTATCTTGTTTGTAAGTTTGGCATAATCATCAAATTTAGAACACCGCCTAGGAGATTTGCTGCAAATTTTAGCCATCAGACTGAGCAGTGTTAGGTTTGTCATATAATAGCAAGATTGGTCGGGTGAAGTCGATACAATAACTAGATAAGAACATCTATTCGTATTGTTATTGCACCCCATAGATAACCTGCAACGAAAAACATCTGTATCTAACGTGTACGCAAAGGGAAAACAGAAACAGAGCTTGAAATGACAAACGGATGTACAAATCAGGAGGTGTTTGGTTCGTAGGGTCGTCGGACATCGCATTGAATACACAATGCCATTGACCTGTCGTCGTAGTTCAAGCTTTGTTGTATTCAATAAAATATCATATAGAGATCGATAGCGATAGCAGTATAAGTGAGCGCAAATCATCGTACATCGAATGCGTCTACCTCAAGAGTATTACAACTATGTTTCACATAATATCACGAACGTTTCGCCGATGGCTAAGCGCCAGTTACCGGGTAGGCTTCAATCGATGAGGAAAACACATTTCGCTTTTTCTATAAAAGATAAACCGTCTGCAGTGTGTTTGTATGTGGACGCCGTGAAATTTTCAAGCTGAGCGGTACGCATCACAAGCGTAAAGGTACGAGCAAGTTGCGATTTACGCGAAAAACACCGACCGACGCTGTAGTATGCTATACTATGTAGGTGATCGAAAGATGGCGTAGGGCTGCGTTTATCGAAGTTGCGGAACAGAAAGAAATATCAAAGCAGCTAATGTAAGGTTTCGCTTTCCAGTAGAGAGGATTAGCTTTGAAGTATATGAATTTTATTTCTGCACCTACAATAAGAACGATACATTTGCATAACTTAGAAAATCTGATGGAAAGAACTGAACGTTCACAAATAACAGCTAGCGGCTGTACGGTGCCTCTCGCTTATTTGTCAAGCTGAAGTTGATGTTTCCCTCTCCAGCTGAGGAAACATCATCGTTCAAGGCCCTATAAATCGTTGTGTAGCAATTGCGTGAAAATGGAAGTGTTGTTAGTGTGTCTTTTTCATTTCTGCTTGACCCAAAACAACGTGCGTTGCTGAGTAATCTGACGATGGCTACAACGGAGCTCTCGTTCGTCTAGGTAATTTAACTGTTCAACTAAAAGGGGCTAGCGTGACCCTGTGGCAGTGTTAACTGATCCAGGAGATGTCTCTTTCGTGCTGCGAGCGTTCCAAAAATATACGACAATTTGCAACGAAAACTAGAAACGGCCTCAATAACAGTGATGTTATATAAACTATGACAAAAATCAATAAAGAACTGTGATCTATTAAAACGTAAATGATGTTTATCTTATGTTGTGATGTCAGTAAAGACTATATTATAGTCCGGTGCCGAGCTAAACTGTGATTTCGACCCACTGTCACTTGTGCATTAATGTCAAGTTTATGAGTGGCCTTTCAAAGGACAGGACAGAGGTACTAGATAGTATAGATCTACATTACAGATGTTTTTCAGCACAAAAACCTATTAGGAAACAGGCTAAGGCGTAGGACCTTTGTTCTCAGTGTTACGATCTCACGTGTACATGCGGGTATAGAATAAGCCTTTGCTAGATTGAATTGCTATTTTCTGCGGGTCTCTAACTATGCATAGAACTATCAAAAACTAGCATAGAGCAAAAGTTTAGTAATGTTTATGCAGACAATGCTTACTATGTACAAGTAACTTAACGTTTTTTGACAGCTATCTAACGCAGACTTGTATACGAAGTAAATTAGCTTTTTACAATGGTTAGATAATTAACAAAAACACGACACTACATTTATGAGAGGAGTAATGGCAAATATTTATATTTCTACTACTATTTTCACTCCTAGCATTAAAGCGTGCAATATTATATCATTACACAATAATCCCCAGTTCATGGATTACTGGAAGACACTGTACCGTGGAGCCGTTCCGAAACATGCTGTTTCGTAATTCCTTTCACATTCAACGCTATACAATGCGCCTACAGTTTGTCACAGGGCGCGTCGATAATGAGATAACGAAAAGTATTGTAGAATTTCGATACCACAGCTATAAAAGCTCACCTAACTTAATGGTGCTATGTTTCAGTGGCGTATATGGGTAATAAGGTGTCTCCTCGGCTAGAGGATGTGCCTCCACCCCCTGTTGAAGATAGTTACCAACTGCACAGCGAGGACAAAAAACGGACCATTTGGTGTAAACAATGGAAGCCGAATAATATCGAAAAGGCGAGGTAAGCACCTACGATTGCCTATTGCCAATGCGTATCTGATTTTGAGCTCTCCTCTAGAAATTCGAGATTATCTATCTCGAATTTTAGGAAGGTTGATCTAACGTTCCTACTCTAATACTGTAATTTTCCTCTTTTTTTTTTTTTTAATACCGCAGAAAAGAATGAAGCGGCAAAGACGCTTATATAGAGGTTAAACACTGTCGAATAGATCACAGGGTACGAGGGCGACGCTGTGTGTGGGCATTCAAACTAAACAAAAACTAGGGCTCCGACCTTTGAATCACTGTGTAAGCAAACTTGGCGTACGATAACATAAAACGGTAAATTATCGCTACGACTACCATATAGACGCGGTCTGGGTCTCCGTTTTGGGTGTCCACAGCCGGCCGGGGTGCAGAGAAAGTGCAACAAATCTGACTTAGTAAAAAAGTGTGGATTTTTAATAATAACAAATACTTTATATATACTTTACGTATCTGACTTAACTGATGTCGTATTTGCTAAGTTACGACAATTATTGTTGGATATATGGATGATATTCGTTTAAGCTTATAATAGCTGGAGTGGAATAGGATGAGTTGTTTTATGCTGTTGTGCAGATCGACACCGATAGTCGTTTACGATCGTTAAGAAATGTTCGAAATGATGACGTAATTGACGATTGGCCAGAGTGTGTATCTAGTAGTCGATAATATCAACGACATTGTCATTATGGTGTACAAAGGTTATGAAAAGAAAAATCATCGAGGCTTTACAGCCCTATGAAATTTGCTTTGCTTGAGTAAATATCCAGTAATATTATTTTAAGCCTGTATGTGTATACCCGTAATGCTATAACGAACGGTACGTCCGGGAAAGATAGATGGCAACCATTTGGACTCTTTACATTAGACGATCAAGCGGTACAATATATTAGTTATATACCCATATATTAGCAGTATTTATTTTAATAATAATGAATTTTGTAATTTTTTTTTTTTTTACAGTTTCTTGCGAGTGATGTTCTTGCGCAGGACAGATCTAATTGTTGTTTTCGGTCATTGATATCGTATGATATTGTCGTCGTAGTTGTTGCTGGTTTTGCTAAATTCGAATCTCATCATTTGATATTTCCTTGTCAACCTGTTTTTTATTCAGTATAGTAGCGCCACTGTTGGAATCGAGTCTTTTAGCATAGATTTTTCAAGTTTTTTTCCAGAGTTTTCATTGAAATTCCGGCTCGCAATAGTAGTAAAAGTCAAGGGGTACCAATTGACAAAATCGCACTATGGCATCTATCTCAGTGGCGTGATTTTTTGGTTAACAAATTCCTTATTCTCTGAACTACAGGTGCGTACAGAACCTTAAAGAAAGCATCTCATTTCACCCTGAATATTGCTGCAGTAACGTTAGGTTGTGGCCTTAAATGTGCTGAAGGTTGTTCGCATGTGAAGTAATGCAAGGGATGCCTGCCCATACCTCCCTCGACTGTTCCAATAGAAACCTATTAGAAGATTTATAGAGAAAGGTCGCACTAATTTCAGCACCTAGCCTATTCAACCAACTTCGCTGAATTATTTGCAGTTTTTGTTTTTTCTACCTCCCTTTAACATGCTTTAAAGGTTGGTGGATGGTTAGCTTCTGAGGAAGCTGTACAATCCGATAAGTTCTATTATATATATACCACCAGGATGTATGCAATACGCCTAGTTTTGGATTGGCGTTCCGAGCTTGCCAAAACTAATGGGATTCCATTAAATATTACGAACGAAATTTTTACCTACACCACTCTGTGGTATCGCCGTCTGTCGTTCGCGTAAAGAGTACTCCATACGAAGACATTTACTCTACGTGTTTAAATCTAGAGCGTAATCAATATCAATTGAACATGGAGTAGCCAGAAGGCGGAATGATTCTTCGTTGTGTGTGTATGTCAGCGACGGTCGAATGGGAGACCAAAAGGATAGGATCGTAAAACAAAAAAAAAATAGGATAACCGGATAGCTATTCCCACAAGGTCATTTCCATGGTTTTGCGAGAACTGCATACGAAGTCAACCGTTAAATCAGGCGGTCACCAACTGGCCCCGGCGTCTCCATGTAGTATCCAAACTTTTTGCCGCCGCTGCTATTGCTGAATACATGGACGTACTCTGCCTAGTAGCGACAAACGGTAAACAAATCGCCGTGACTGTCACGTAAGCACTCGAATTTCTTAAAACATCACTCTATCAATAAGCTACTCCGGTATATTTTAAAACCATTAAGCACTTGGGGCTTCCGAGATCGTTCTGCTTGGCGAGACGCGATCAGAACCATCCCCCTAACACGTTATTCCCTTCGCGGTAAATGACAATAGACTTAAGTAACAAGGAAATTATACCAGCTAACAGAACGGAGAAAGAGCACGACGCATTGTCGTCTTCTGGGTGTCAGATCGTTGAGTTCTAGCACCGTTTCGGCTATGCTACAACCACCACACAGATCTGACTCTTGTTGAGAAATTGTAGTCGTGCTTTTTGCACCAGCCGATCGTTCCATAACGTTGAGACGATATGAACTGTCTCTGATTTCCGTCCTCTTTCTCAAAAAGTTCGTACTTTTCGCTTCTTGAGCTGTTTCGGCAACACCGAACAAGTCCCTACCTATCCCGATAAAGCCGTAATACCAGAACATCCCTTAAATTACTGTTCTCTAAGCTACCAGCGAAATAACTCTGTCCTATCTGGCCGTGCCCCTCACACAGACAGATTCTCTATAACGATTTCGTCGACGGAAGATCGTTCTGATCGAATTGACGTTTTTGCTGCTAATTTAAAGACAGTGCAGGCTTCGTCTTCGTCCTGCTGTGGAGTACAGCGGCGGGTGGCGGATTGAAACGTAGCCTAGGTAGCCAATCAGGCAGCCAACGGAACCAGGCTAGAATACGGTTAGGTACAGACTGAGCTAGGCTAAACAATGGCCAGCAGAAGGAAAATCATAGCGGGCAAACACAAAGTTGAAGATGAACGAAACAGTTTACATTTAAGGTAAGGAAGGCAAACGCCAGCGCCTGAGCAATAATCGACAGACAATTCCAATCCGGCAAGAGGGGTAGGTGCTTGCCGGACCATGCGCTAACACTAACCCGCTCCTTGCTGGGTGGACGAAGGCCTAATACATTTAAAAGAAAACACAATGTGCATTTTAGCTTCCGTTTCTTCCTGCATGTAGTGTTAGCTCGGATGGCCTTACTTCCATATCTTAGGACAATATATATATCGTCAATTTATGGTAAGGTCGTCGCTTAGCCGATACAAAGTTAACGTTTATCCACAGTGTCGAGGCGCATGCGAGGAGGATAAATGGTCTTTTTTTTTTAACGAAAGCTCAACCATCAATCCAACTAGCGGGTGCATGTATGCGAAAAGTGGTGCAGGCTCTGATATAATTGAGATAAAAGAAAACTATGGATATAATACGTGTGTGAGATTAACGTCTATGAGAACGTGTACCTTCCTACTGATATATTCGTAACTTATTTACGATGCTAAGCCAGCACTTTATACCGAAATTATTATAAACTACGGTTTACATCAAGGGATACGTAGCTTACGCTTAGAACTACGCTTTAGGCTATATATTTGTATTCTGAAACGTATCTGCTATATATAAAAATTGTACCAAAGAAAACCTGTAAAAATTGCGTGACCTCGTGAGGTACACGGTCACGACTAGTACTCGCAGGCATGCTTTCTGCTTTTTGGCAATTAAACAGTTTTAAAATAAATATAAATCATGTCTGTTGGTGGCCCCCGCGTTTTACGATTACCGAATTATCCTTCACTCTAACTGATAGCAGGTTCCTATACATATATAGCACAGAGGAAGGCGGTCTGGGGTTCACTAAAAAAATTTTACATGTTTTGATCGCTTAGCTCCTTTTGACCGATATCAAATTTGTGTTATAAGGTGCTTGAAAGAAGTCTTCTAGGCACGAAAATGTAGAAAACATCTATAAAATTACAATGAATCTAGATCATCAACAGCTTCTATAACAGTGAGATATTTTAGCCAATTTCTGTTCTGTGTTTTGAACTAAGCATAGCTGGAATGGGTAAATTATACCAGCTGACATAGTTAAACTAACTAAACGAATATAAAAACTTACGCAGCTGCGATGTACATTAACTACGATAGCGCTGCTTTGCGAGACTCAACACGGCCAGTCTGAAAGTAAGGCCCATGGGGGTATTGACAGACTGTCATAAAAACGGCAACAATACGACCAGGTAGTCCTATTATACATATATGCCGACTAATGGATAAATCGGTAGTCGGAGACCCGACAGCATATGATAAAGGACACACAGCAACAACCGAACCCGATCCATTTATATCTGCAAATAATATTATATCCAGCGTTCCGGCGGTGTATTTCCGAGGGGACCGATCGGAATAATTAAGCTGTGGTACTATGCCCGGCCATTGTTCTGTCTTATTATTACTAAATAGAGAGTAGGCTGCATAGGCATAACTATAAATATTATGAGGGAATCAACATTATCGCTGAACTGTAGCGCGAAGGCATTAACTTAGACGGAGAACAAATTGTGGTGTTAATAGATGGTGTTGATAGATAAGAAGCTAAAAGATCTTTCACTTCTAGGTAAGCTTTCTTTAGGCAAAGCTTTCAAGCTACAAAAAGGGGTATTCATAACGAAACATAGATAGGCAAGGATCGAACACTGGCACTGAAAGCAAGCCGTCGGAAACAATACCTATCAGCATTAACGGGCGTAAGGTTCGGAACATTTCGTTTAAGATCATCTATTGCCTTTTAATTTAAAAGTAAATATATTCAATAGCCCTATTCAGATAGCTGACTTGCGCATTAGTTGAGCCAGGTCCAGCTAAGGCACCTTCCTATACAGTAAATCGATATAACGAATTTAGTCATAGCGTTGATTTTTCACGGGTGATCAAAGCAGCTGCCACCACAATGCTCCTCGCACTACAGACCATAAAGTGTATCTACGCTTTCCAGATTCTTCTTCGCCGGTTTTTGTTTCTTTTTATGTTGGTGATCTGCTCTACCAGACTTATTTCCAACGCGGCCGCCCACCCTCGAAACCCTATCTAGTTTTCGCTGTCATTTTGTCTCATCTTAGTCGTAATCTACGTTCTACTGCGACCGCTGCTGTGTTCCGTCTGCGCGATACTGTCAGCCGCTTTGTTCGAGTTCTGTGCTAAACGGGTCGGAGGAACAGACAGCGCTAAGGTGATGGCCAGTTTGAAGGGTGTCGACAGTTCCGTAGGACAAAACAGGCACCGGAAGAAACACGACATCGTCTAAGGAGTCGGCAAGCAGCGAAGAAAGGCGGTGGGGAAGGCAGGACCATTCTGTTCACAGTAAAAGTAGTAGTAGTAGTAGTAGTAACAGAAGTGATGGTGATGAAAAACATACAATAGGATGAAAAGCAGAGAAAAGCGCTAGTGCGATGCACCTTAGAAAGAAATGTCTTTACATACAAAGACACCAAAAACGAGAGATAACGGCTACGCCAACTGACCCTCGTATTTTCCGTCTAAATATATATATATATATATATATATATGTTGGACGGAGAAGATTGTGTTCCGCTGTTTGCTTACTGTTTGACGGTGAGAAGATTGTAACGATGGTAAAAACAGGGGGCGAGAACGGGTAGGCGTCTAAACTGGTTGTGGGAAGCATACAGGCGCTGATGCCTACACCATAGATGTTCGGGGATGTTTGGATAGTTTACTAGCAAAAGGTCGTCGCGGCCAACAGAGCGAGCAAAATGTTTAAGCGACATGAATATATGGAAGGGAAGAGCACAAGAGGGTAGCGCGGGGGCAAAGTATGAAGAAGAAAAATAGGGCAACAAAACTGAAAAGAGGATCGCAGCACAGAGTGGCATGGAGGGATGAAATGAACAGGGCAGGCAAAAATCCTAGTAGCCGCCAACATCTGAAGCGTGGCTGTCGAAAGCGACTGCAGATTATGAACGAAAGTCAGGAAAGATGCTGGGATGAAGGGTTAATACCCATGAAAAATAGAAAAAAAAAAGGGATCGTATATAGGGAGATGTAGCGGCAGAAGCAGCGGTAGCAGAAACATCGGCCAACGCCAGAAAGGTGGATAGTACGGAGCTTTCGCGGTTGAGTTAGAGGGCAAGAGGTCGGTTGTTGTTGGCAGGCGCTTGTGAAGACTCAGAGCAGGGCACTCTAGGGAAGAATGATAGGTAGCCGACCGTGGTTAAGCGCGGCCTTCGAGCGCAAGTACGCTTTTATTATGAAAGTTCGTATTCCTCGGCATCGTTGGAGAGACTACACTTGGCTACCTCACATAAACGCTGGGAAAGGATAAAAAAAATTGGAGCGCTGTAGAAAGAGGAGGAATGCTGTTCCTGCTGATTATTCTGTTGACAACGGAATTGAGATTGCTTAATACACCGAGCTAGGACCGCGTAAGGGTCGGAAGCGAATAGGAAAAGACAAAATAATCAGAAAGGGCTGCATGCACTAATGTTTATAATCACATTTTGGGAAGGGGTCATCGTTACTTTCACTAAAAAAAACATTCCGGTTGATGATTTTAATGCTTTACAATCGATCTTAGATAACACATATAAGATTCGCCAGACCTATTATCAAGTTGACAGCAGGACTGTAACATTTTGTGTTTGTTTCGGGTCGGGAACTTCCTGTCTTTTTTCCCGTCACCTTTAGAGGACTTTGTTTGTTAAGTAGAGTAAGATGGCTATCCGCGTAAATGAATCTTAAATATTATGCTTTTCAATATCACTTATAATATGCCTATATCTGGAGCAGTAATTAACATGTTCTTTAGTGCGCTGGATTACGATACAACAAGCTGGACTCGCTACAGCGTCAAATCCTTCAACGAATTGCTAGTCACATTAATATTAAAAATAAAGCACAAAGTCTGAGAAAGACACAACCGTTACTTCTTTTTTTTTCTCTCAATATCTCTCACGGCGCACTTCGCTTAACTCATACATATATGTCCTTATTATCAAATTAAATAACTGACAACATGTTTGACCTTTATTTTTGTTTTTTTTTTTTGTATTTTTGTTTCAAAATTTATTCAAAGGTATACACAATAAAGCGCATACGAGAGTACATATATATTGATTCAATAATAACAGTACGATCGCCCAATGCGCTTCTTCATGCGGATTGGGATTCGTTGTAAGAAACAGCCAAGTAGCGAACAAAAGGCGCATTCGGTTGAGTGGCCTAGTTCATTTGCAATGTTACACAATGGGCCAGTATCATATCAGTTCATAAACAGAGGACCACCTACAGAAGGCAAAAATTTCTGCGTTCACATTGTGCGGACCCATATAAGTAGGTAGTACCATAGGTAAGCAGATATATATATATCGTCAAGGCAGATATGTATGAGGGGAGCTCCTTATGCAATTTCGATTGGTAACAATCCCCCCTGACTTCCTTTTCCTGTGAATTACAGATGCATGCTGTATATCTGCCATGGCCTAGGTGAACATATCATGGTGTATGATGAGTTAGCGAAACTTTTCGCTCAAAAATACGATGCCATCGTGTTTGGCCACGATCACGGTTAGTATCGTTTTCCTGACTGACATGGTCATTTGTTTATTTCAGACAACCAATAATCACTGGCAATACATATATTTACATTGATACGTGCTTTGCACGAATTAATATGAATTTATTCTCATGACCCTGTCTATTGTGGATGCAGTCGGCCATGGTAGAAGTTCAGGGGAGCCCCGTTGTTACATGGAGTCTCTAAATATCCTTGAGCAGGATATGGCAATGCACATCGATGAGGTCTACAAGAAATATCACACGAATCAGGAAAAACTGCCGTTGTTCGTATTTGCCCACTCGATGGGGGGAGCCGTATCACTGTTGTATATGATTCGACGTCAGGTCGACCAGCGATATCCGGGAGGACTTCGTGGAGGGCTGATGCTAATGGGCCCACTTATAAGCCTCAGGTATTTAACTTGCGCTGCAAAACGGGTGACCAACTGCCCAACCTTATTTTAGCAATGCTTGCATACCTTTTAATCCGACAATGGAGATATTCTTTCAGCTTAAGGTTCAAGTTGTTTAAACCTATAGGACGCAGGAGTCTGTAAGCCCTTCCAAGGCTCCCACTCAGCGAAAATTGCAATATCTATAACCGGATCGAATTGAATCCTCATCAAGCTATTTGTACAACTTACTCCAGTGGATTGTTCATTCGTTCATTACACTTTCGTGCTAATCGGAACATGGGCATTTAGAAACTTTAAAGTTGAAAGCGCTAGTTTGAAACTTAGCGAAGTGGTTGTTTTCATGTCAGGGAAGAGTTTTTGGGGAACAAAGATGTGTGGCTTGGTGTAATTTTTTCAGAGTGGGCCTTTTTTTCTCATATGGAAAAAGATCGCATCGTCCGTCTTAACCCTCACGGTCAACACCAGTCTCTGAACGATTCAAGAGAACTGCGTCATGCCAGTCTAGTAATGCCCTCTGTAGGGTTCGGGATGGCGTTGCGCACTGCCGCTTGATCCTGTCCTTTGGTTTTACGAAGCTCAACGAGAGAAGGACCCGCTTTTTGCAGTTGTTCAGAACACGTGAAAATGCTTCCGCTCTGCGGTCAGAGGCATAGCATTTTTCCATATAACAAAATTCAAGGTTGATGACGAAGTTGATCGGCCTGCGTCATGGCGCAAAAATGGCAAGCACAAATTTAATTGTGAACTCTTAGGAAGTGTATAGCACGTAGAACAAGCACTATGTGGCATACGGTATACAATTAAAAAGTAAAGAGGGGCATACTTTTACGCATCATAGTTGTTAACTGCATTCCTCGCAATGGCTTTGGGGGCTGCGATACATTTGCCACGCATAATATTAGCCCTGAACTCGAAACGATGATTTACAAAGGCCTCTATATAAAATTATAGAGCAAAATGTTTACCGGTTTGTTTCTCGAGTTCCCAGCAATTCATTAAAAGAAGACACCGTCTATCGCATGACAAAGCGGAAAGATTGGCGACCTACTGATAGCGTTTGTTCCGCGAGTGCGTAGCAGACGAAGCCACGCAGAATATAAGTCTCGACTTGGTTGATCCGTTGGCTTGTTCTCGAAAGGGGCCAGCGGTCGAAGTCAATACAGAAAGCCAGCGGAACAACGCAAGAACTTTTGAAGGCCAGGCAATCAATTTGGCTAGAGACAGCTAAGCGGAAATAAAAGCCGTCTCATACTGATTTCTGCGCCCCAATGCGATGTATGGATGAATGAATGAATGAATGGATGTGTGAAGGACGAAGGAACACAGGACGCGCAGATTGTTTCGAATGCGCAAACACGTTATAAACAACGCGTTCACGCTATTGGCCCAATACATAAGTCATACGTACGTGTCATGTCGTATATACAATGACATAATGCAACTTTCTTCGTATAAATGTCATTCTTACTTACAAAAAACTCATTACTACATGGAATGGAGTATAACTTTTAACTAGCTAAGAATATGGCCTAAAGTTTCAATTTTTTTTTTCAAAATAATAGAAATGTGGGGTCTAATACCTTCTACCTATTTTCCGCCCTATTCCTATACTTAAGTTCCACTGGGGGGTAGGCGCTTAGAACTGAGAAACTAAACTGCCATGTTCTACTATAGACGAACTATTATAACGAGATACCACTAATGATCTTGTACTTATCATCATAAAACTTGAAGGTTAAATTGTTTTATGCTCTGGCTTACCTTTCAGCCAGGCGTCTTTGGTGCTGCAGGCAAAACAGTATATAACTAAAATAGTCCGACCTATCCTACCTAGCTGGGTACCCGTCACCCAGTTGCCATTTGAAGACTGCGTATCGGAACCTTCCGTGGCCGAAGAATTTAACAGAGACCCTTTGAGATATCACGGCTGGATTCATATGGGCACGGCTTGTGCCATGCTCGATGCTATTGACGTAAGTTAGTCGATGATGGTCTTTCTTCTTATCGCGTTCATAATTCTAAGAAAATACCTTTGTTCAAGATTCATCAGTAGAGAAAGTTCGTATGTCAACATTATTTTTAGTAAAACTTTGCTGAGCAATAGCTTTCTTCGTGCATTCGCCTAGATGATGGTATTCGCTTGTTTATAATCAAGTTAAGAATATATATATATATATATATATATATATATATATATATATATATATATATATATATATAAACAAAGCGGCGATCATTAGGTTGCGTTTCTCTTCTTTCAACTTCTAAGCTATATGATAGAGATTTTTTAATTGATCAAAGAAGGACGATATGGAGGGATAAATGTATCTAGACAGGAGTGTTAGAGGTGCCAAATCGTAGAATATTCGTATTTGTGAAAGCTGAAAGTTGTCACTGAAACTGTATCTGAATATGTAGGGGCGGCTTAATTGTAATAATAATTAATAAATTGTTGCGCGCCATCACTGCCCACCATTACAGGAAATCCACAAAGGAGTGAAGTCCTTTGAAACGCCTTTCTTTATATCACATGGTAGCGCCGATAAATTATGCTGTGTCAAAGCGTCACGAAAGTTCGCTGAGGATGCGCCAGCTAAAGTCAAGATCTGTAAGGTAAAAAAAAAAAACAGGAGCCGATTTCTTCCTTTAGGTGGAACATTGTTAGGAACGCTATTTTATATGACACTTAACGTACGAAAGCTTTCTGTCGTTCGCAAAGGCGACATGTAAATTAAAAGACCTCCTTTTTAAGTCTTAAGGAATGCTCCGGCCGAGAAGTTCCGCCGAGATCAATTCTTTAAAATACAAAATTGTAGGAAATGCGCAATTCGAGTCGTGGCGCTAAACTTCATCAATTGCCAATATTTGCAGATATATGAAAACGGAGCGCATTGTCTTCTTCACGAATTTTCTAGCGGAATCCGCGAGCGCCTGCTGAAGGATCTTTTCGAATGGATGGATATGAGGTTCAAAGAACTTCAGGCCCCCGCAGCTCCTAAGAAAGAGTAGTAGAAAAAGTAGAACTGTACAACCTATATAAACACATCCTCTTTACTTACCGTATAGTAACGGTCAAGTTATTTGGCATAAAGTATATATTGTTGGAGCATCCCTATCGGCTCATGCATACCAATATATTCGTTTTTGAGTTGGAAAAGGTAGCGAACGATTGGTCCAACAGTGATAAAGCATAGCACTGATGTAATTAACTAGCAACTTCTACGTGGAAGACAAGGATAGATATTCGAAATGTCCCTTGATGAGTCCTTTTCAAGAAGGACGTATTTTTCCGATTACTTTACAAGGATTGCGACTCAGATTGCACGATGAGTCTAAGCAGGATTTATATATTAATGCCTATGAAGAGTTATTAGGTCCGTGGCAAAGCCAGTAGCCCTGGCTTTTGAATGAATTTATCCTCTCTCAAATTAAGATTTTTCAATAACGTACGATAACGACATAAATAACATGTTAGCACAAACGGTAGTAAAGCGGAAATTCGATTGTACGTGTTGCGCCCTCCATTTGTGATCTTCATCTTCATCTTCATTCGACGCCGCCTCCGCTGAACTAGTGATAAAATGACTACAAGGGGCGTCGCTCCCCCTTGCGTGTCTGCATGAGTACGTGCTTTTGTACGCGCCGTAGGTATTTCATTTAAACGTTTGATAATACGCGTTAATGGACACATCAAAATGCAGCCAGTAAAAAATATACAGCAGTGGAGTGGTTATAGACAGGGTTTGTTACATGGCACAAGCAAATACAGTAACAGTATATAAACGAGATCGCGTTGGCACAGTCGATCGTAGTATTTCTATGGGCAAAAGACACTTAATCGAGACAAAAGACACTTAATGAAATTTTGAATCAAATGAAACCATGAGATAGCGTTTACGTTTCAGCGACGAATACGGAAAATAAAATTGATATTGTAATAACGGGGTAAGGACCCTACAGGTAATACATTGGCCAAGGACTAACGTATAGGCCACTCGTTTTACAGGCTTCAAGCACTTCCACGACGAATCGCACGAAAAAATTATCATTATGTTAAAAAAAAAAAACTGCATCATGGTTCTCAATGCCGTTCCGAGTTTTTGCTTGGGGCGTTGGATAAAAATTTAATGGGAAGAGAAAAGTGCATAATCCAAACTATATACGGCGGATAAGTTGAAATAAGACAATTCTTGAAGCATTGGTATTCCAGGTGGAAGATACGGCCTTTTTCGCTCACTAATTACGATCTATTTTTCAATGGCATGCTATATAATACTCTCAGCTGTTGACAATCGTTCTTCCAGGCGGCAGCAACTTATAATGCACGATTCCATTGCCACTAAACACAAAGTATCACATCATTTAGGACCAGTCTGAGCTTTACCACAAATAAAGCGCATCTTTTTAGTTTTTTTTTTTTTTTGTTTTTCATTATCATCCGTGACAACCCTTTCGGAATAAATAGCTCAGTCTCTCTCGTTGCAACGAGACAAAACGAGAGTAAAGTTCCTTAGGCAGAACTACGACTGAGTAAATACCGTTGCGTTAATCCGTGTGCCACCCAAACATCCGAGTTTTTTTTTAATGCCAGTTTTCCTCAAACCGTTAAAAACTATGGTGGTAGACGTTTTATTCTTTAGTGATATCACGACTAGTTTCAAATTGGTCTCGTTTAGATTCTGTGATAAGTTGATCTATATCTACGTTTTCCCAAATCTGTCAACCACTACGAGGACCATTTTTCACGTTGAAGTTTCAGTTTGAAGTAGTATGAAATGTAATTCTGAATCCTTAACATCTGATTTCGGATTTGTTTATCTGAACTACCCGAAAGTTTTGCTTCTGATGCAGTCCTATACAGTACGGAGAACTAAGGATTGAACAAATATCTGAACTACGATCTTTGCAAAAATAGCTTTTTAGTTAAGAGCGTATTATGTAAGGTGGTTCGGATACGAATACCTTTACGTTACGTGACTTGTACTCGTCATACGTTCACATAAATACCTTTGGGGTTCAAAGCTGTATTTTTTAAGTTTCAGAACTTACGATTGATGAAATTGGCAACTCTACTTAGCGATAGCCTACTGTGTTCTTTTGCGCATAGGAAAAATGCAACAAGTTAGCTTTATTTTGACAATTGGTATGCTAAAAACCTGCTGATGAATCTGGTAGCAATGGTCTTTCATAGAAACGACTGTTTCCGCGGGAAGTCGATTGTGCCTTCAGGGGTAAAAGGTAACCACCGACAAATCATGCTGATCTTCATATAAGCTTTTACAACTCAAGCTTGAATGCGCATCATTTAGCTAAATTGCCAGACGCACACGAAATGCATAGGAGTAAGTAGCTCAACGTATGTCGTCGCTTCGGGCGCAGCCTTGGATCGATAAAGCTATAACAGACATGAAGAACGCAGAACGATGCGTTCATTGCGAAAAAACGTCTTGTCGTACTTCTGAGTACGTTACTTCATCTTGCTTAGAACAACACATTCTAAGTATCTAGATGTAAATGGAAAGTTAGCACGTCAGGACAGTCTTTTCCGGTACCTGCGGCTTTTCTTCGAGTTTCCATTGAAACAATATGCGCTACTTCCCCAAGTATTCCACTAGCGTTTCGAACTTGCAGGGAATTTGGTACAGCGTAGTCTTGACTAGTGTACTTATTATACACAGGTATTAAGAAGGGGGATGAAGCGGACAAAAAAGAATGAAGACAGGCTTCCTGTTGAACAGAAAGGTCTTCATAACAAAGACAACTCATCTACTTCTTTGACAACGCTTATTTAATCGATGTGCTTGTGTATAACGCTTGAATATGTAACTGATGCAGATGGCGAAGTGTTTTTGTCAAAAACAACAACTTCATGTACTTTGCACCGCCAAAGAATACGATGACAACGATTTGTAATGGACAGATTAAACGTAACGGCGAAATTATAAACATTGTTATAAAGTACGGAAGCGTTGTCGAAGCAGTGTTTACTGGAGATAAAGAAGGGTACGTATATAAATATATGTACGTAGGATGTAAGTTGGCGAAGATCTCCGTGGTGTGTGATAATAACAACGATAATACGTGTAGTACGACAGTTGTTTATTTTATCTAGATTGTATCTACTAGTCCACCGTTATGAGTCGAAACGATTAAACAAATTCAGATAGGTATAGCAAGATCAATATGCAGTACAATATAAAGTTGAAAGGTGCACATCGGCGTTGTAAAAGAGATCATTCGCCCTGGATGGGCAAGATATCTCCCAGTTGGAATATTTAATCAGGTTCTTTGGGCGTTAGCAGGTCGATTGTAAAATCTCACGCAGTCATATTCTCTGTTATCTACGCTCATGCCACATCGGATTTCCTAAAGCGAAAATTTAGGCCAAACGCTCTTTTCACGCTATCAATACCCATGTAGTCTCGAACGCTGTCAGAGGTAAACTTTGATGATTTTGCCAGGTTTGCTCTGTACCTCCAGTGGTTCTTGATGCGATATCGAGTCGTTGAATCGAACGGGCCCTCCATCTTCTAGCGATCCACGAGCGGCGTTCGAATCAAACATGCTCTCAAAGGTTGACTTGGAGAACTGGCGCAACGGCTGTTCCACAAACAAGTAGAATATTGCCGAGGCAAAGACGAGGTAAATCATATTGACAATAAACAGGTTTAACTGTAACGCAATTACATGAATGTAAATGATCAGAGTTGCATAAAATACATTGTACGCTATGTCGAAACGCTAGAATTTATGAGTGAAATCAACGATCTGTATCATAATGGGAAACCGACACGATAGCCACTCTTCTGTCCTATGGTCACTGGGTGAGAAAAGAGGACTAAATAGAGATTATACGTAAAAGAGTAAAACATAAAGTTGCAAGTAGAACGTTACGTCGAGATGCTAAGGCATCAGCCTTATGGTATCTAGTATCCGTTGCTGATTGAGGGAACAAATGCAAAATACACCGCCACTCACCACTGTGAAATGGCGCCCGTAAAGACGCTCGCGAATAGTCCACTGCTGATAGTAGATGATTACTGGACTAAGGAGATAAGCGCTTAGGCTAAGTCGCGATAGGGGCCGCAGGGCAGGCCAGCCAAGCAGGCGATCGAGAATCGGAGCATTGCCGGAAGCACAACATACCACTATCCACATAAGGCCCAATGCCCACATCGAACGGTGTCCTGCAGCATAAAGGAATTTGACCAGGTCTGTGGACTGCGATCCGTTACCACGGTTCCAGAGCCACGGGATCAGTAGAGCCAAGACCATCAAAACGAGCGAGACCGGCCATAACATCAAACGGGTCACCTGCACCACGACAAAAAATCACGACAGGGTAAAATTTACATGATGCGCTTAGTTTATGCAAGACATCTTCGGTACGGTACACCGGCCGTGGAAAGACTTACAACACTATGAAATAATCTAATGAATGAAATAAATAAAATACTAAACACACGTGTGTATTCATAACGAGGTCATAGTATAATTAGCAGGCATTTTTGTTACGCCAGTCACCAACGTTATTTTGCGTAGATACCTATTAAGATATGCTACATCACCCACCGGCCTCAACCTCATAAAAGGACTGGCGCCAATCAGATACCCCGTGCAGATGCCAACAGTAAAGGGAGCAGCGTGTGTGTGTGCTTGCATAAAAATATCATCCATCATCAGAGCCATGACGCGTGGATTTTCAAGTGGAAGTATCGTCGCCGGATAGTTAGCTAGGACAGTGTGAGCTCCGACCAAGGACGAAGTAACGACTATAACAGCAAATGCTACCAGAGCGCCCATTGCAGGTTTCCTGTTTGGCAAAATTTAGGAAAAGCCTTTTGGTAGGTAGTGAAGAAGGCAAAACCAACCTGATCCTATTTCAAGGTTCAAATGACCTGTTGTTTAGTCGTTGTCATTTCTGCTATCTGTGAATTAGTCGAAATTTACTCATTTCTAAATCAGTTTGCTAGATGCATAAAACAGTTGCCTGATCATTATTTTCCAATGATTTTTTGATAGAGTTACCGCTTCGTAATTTAGGCGCCACAAGAAATAACGTCTATAGTTGTCGTCCCTCATGGACCACTGTCCTTCAAATGTTAATGTGAGGATGCTAGGGTATGACAAGGTAGACGATATACTTACTGAAATTTGCTAAAGATTACGCTTAGTAGCAATGTGTCTATTAACACTTTATCACATATTGGATGTATATAGATGCAAAACGGTAAATAATTAAGAAATTTATATTTCTTAATAATTAGCTATATAGCAAAAAATACTAACGCAAGTAAATTCACGCTCCATTTACAGACCAACTCGCAAGGATAACAATACCTGAATCTTGGCAAAAACTGGGCGACATCTTGTAATAATTTTCATTAGGTATATACACGCATATTTAGTTTATTAGTTTTCAGGTTCTTGAGCAAGCTTCGAAGAGGCAATATTTCGAAATTTTTTTGGGAAACATTAAACGCAATTACATGGATATGGCGCCATTCTAAATCAAATGAACAATTTTTATAGCCAGCTGCATAAGTAGGTGTGCATAAAGAAACAACGTACTTGACAAGTAGAACAACAAGTACTAACAGGACGACCTGGAGCTGCCAATCGGCGCTGAGAAACCACAAGTTTGGGGTACACTGGAAATGTTCCACGTATAAATAAATATACACTACTTTAGCCGTCAAGATAAACATAACCAATGTATAACAACTATTATCTTATTATATCTGCAAACAGACAACATCTATACATATATATGCTTGCTAGATACAGATCTAACTCTTTTAGAATCTAGATAGAAATCCACAAGTATTTCTGTTACGTGCGTGTGTTTAGTTTATAAAATATCAATTCAATCAATTAAGGTATCACTTAAGTGTGTGGATGCGCTTAGATACATTAGCCATTGTCTCAGCTTCCTAATGATGCCGGCACTAGCAAAGTAAGATAATCTATTTGTGATCCTTTGTCCTAAGGCCGATTTCATATGTCCATCTTATACGCAGATCACGATATGTTAAAAGAGCTATCATATTCCAGAAAAAATAAATCTTGAGTGATACGCAAGTACTATGCACGATATCGAGCTTTCGTTTCCGCTGCTTTCCTCACCTTCAACGCATTTTTGCAGGTTAGTCGTTGGTCAGATTCGTGACTCTAAGGAAACTAATGCCATGTAATACCACAACAGAGGCTTCTCGACTGTCTCTAAATCAGAAGCGAAATACATATAGCCAAATATAGGGTTATTACTCTAAGTTCTATAAAGCTGTAGTAACAAGTGATTTATTCGATCTTCCACTTTGGGCTTTAGACAGTGGTCTGCAGGCGATAATTAAATGATGATCAATGCAGCGCCAAGATAGCTAACTGGCGTCTTTGTGCGTAATTATACGTTGTTTCCAAAGAAATAAAGTGTTTTAAGCCTACACGGCGTTCAATTCTCGTAGACCCGCCCAATGATTTAGCGCACAGGCCCTGTGGCCAACGATGCGCGCTAAATCACCGCGTGCGACTAAGTAGTTCATGTATTCTAACAAAGGTCCTCATCCGTTAAAGCCATGAATCGGCAATTTGCCTTTGAGCTTTCCTGCAATGTAATTATACGGCAGGATAAGGAAATAAACTGGTATTGCGCATTACAAGATAGCCGCCGCAGACCAAGAAGTCCTCTTATCGCTGGATACGTCATATAATGTCCAGTCCGACAAACCAGCGCGCCAAACAGATTCGTAAACTTCTTCCTTTGATGTTCTCGAGGAGATCTGCTTCATCATCGTCATGGGTGGCAGCCATATAACAGTCCGTCAACGGAGCTCTTCGTTGCGCCGAAGGAACATTTAGCAGCCGCATGATGATGAAAACAAGAAAGAGCGCCATAACCGCTAGTGTCACTGGAAACACGATTCACTGATCGGCCAAACATGGCTGCAGCTTCTGCTACTGTTTGTACAACGCATAAACTGTATTACCTTAAAACTAGCGAAGCAATAGAGCCGATAATAACTGGTGCTGGTAACTGTAAAAAAAATCTGCCCCTTCCTTCATTATTACAATTGTCACGTGTTGTAAGCGAACGAAAATACTTTCTAAATTTGTATCGTTTATTATGCGGGTAACACAATGACAAGTCAGATCGTAGTTATTGGAAGTACAATACATAATTATATTACTGCGCGCTGATCATCCAACGAAGACTGAGCCCGCAACACGTTACCTGCAGAGATAGCAAACAGAACCTGGCTACATGAGTTTCTGATGGTTGCAAAAATACGTGTAGATAGAACACTCCAGTGTTTCGCTCAGACCGCCGAACGGGATATAAGGCACGACTGAATGTTCCTTAGCCCATCTTTTTGCTGCTTTTGACGCGCTGACCAATCATTTGGCCCGCTGAATTTTTCCGATCGAAACTTCATCAGCAGCCAGCTACTTCAGTCCCAGCAAAAGAGTCCTGTTGTTATCCTGTTAGGATGTTATCCTGTGAAAGGAATTCACTTTTTCGAAGGGAGCGCTACATGCCTGTATGTGATATGGCGTAATTCAAGTTGTCGAATCATTGTCCTACGTACTTTACGTAGCTGATGTGCCTATTTCTATACACTGTTTCTTAGCGAGACGTTGAAACTTTGCTAAGATTAAGCTTGGCTATGTTGTTACCATTGTTAGAAGCCTAGGCTCACAACATTTAGGTTGTATATATATTTCACTAGAATCCAGCTAGCTGTTCTCTCTGTGTATGTTTTTAGGCGAACATGTGTCTAGGCTTAGTCGAAGAATCATTAGATACACTCGTCACACAATGCAACAGAGGTTTAGAGAAGAAAACTCAAATATATTTTTTAATGAACTGATAGCGGCATATTGTAGTGAAATACGCAGCAGTCTCCATTTTCTCAAGTCTATTTACAAACTAGACGCTCCAAAGTGTATTTCAAAACAGCGTCTGGATTCTAGTTAACGTATGATGGAAACGTACATCGTGTGTACGGATTATGCCGCGATTCTTTTTCCAACGATTGTTTATAATGTTTATCTCAGAACTCATAAGAAGGAGCATTCAAAAGGATCTAAACGACGCGCCAGGATGAAAGGACGGTGAACCCTTATTATGCGAAATTCTCATTTTGTTATATACGATGAACGTGATATATAAAAAAGGAGCGCGATAAAAAGAAAAGAAAAATAGCCCTGTAGAGTTCTACATGGTGGACGTGTGATATAAACAAAATTTAATGCTGTACCTCATATACGCTTCTGGCAGATATCTATATTTACTACTATTTGGACGGCCAACTCAGGACCTTCAGATTCTATGGGTGTAAGTTTTGAACTTGAGGCAAAGTTTTAAAGAAAAAACATGCATTAATATATATCGTGATTCAAAGGAACAGATTAATTTTCTTTTCAGGTCGACACCCTACATAATTAATTGTTCATTAAGGAGCTTGGCAATACAACGATCTAACTACGCCACCCAACGAGCGCATGCTACCGCCATATTGTAGCGGATATTCATGAACGCCGTCGGAGACTGAAGAACAATTACTGCTGTTAAGACAAGCTACGATCTACGGTCAAGATATATACGAATTGGAAGTTAGAATCATAGAAAGAAACTGTACTTACTCTTAACTTTTTTTTTGTTAAACTGACGCTAATGGACAAATATATAATATAGAGAGCCCTAGATTGTGAAATGCAGCATCAAATTTTCCAAGTCTCTAATTTGTCGAGCTTATCCTTTGTTACGATCGATTTTCTTTAGCAAAACTTCGCTTCGTCCCTACGACCATTCTTCACCCGTCGCGCTAATACATTGACCCCCTTTAGCGTTAAAATGCTCAAATATAAAGCGTATCACATAGAGTTGGCACCCTTGTATAGCGCTCTGTTTCTTAGAATGTCAGAATTGTTTAAAGCACCAGCAAAACTGACGCACCACCGTCGTTATTAACTACCATAGCTAAGACCCCAACAGGATTTGGGACATTTCTCACCCAAGCATAACTCTAGTCGATATCGATTCTTACCATCTTGTCGGCAGATACAAAATTATTTACGGAGAAGAGGATGGGCAGCCAGTTCGCGTGGCAGTTAACAGTGGCGTTAAGCACATTCTCGCGCCAGACGGGTCCCGACCCGACCAATGGGAGAACCGAGAAGATGCCCACACTGAACAGTGCGCAAGATGTCAATCTGCGATGACAGATAAATGTAGGAACAAATGCTCGTAGCGGTTTGCTCATCGAGTGGATCTACTATTCGCGAGGAAGAAAACTGCTTTTTTCTTTTTTTTTGAAAAGATTTTTTTTGTTTCGCCTAATCTTGTGTCCTTTTTAAGCAAAGTTCTCGCATTTGTTTACGGTCGGGAATTGTCGAAACTAACTTGTAGTATGCCTCTACTAATTTGATGAAAAAACGTTGCAGTTCTTATAAATAATACGACTACAAGCAAGGATCAAGCACTAATTATCCGTTTACTAACGCATTTTGTCCCCGAATAGATATCTATGCATATGACCTTATGTAGAGATAAGTGCCAAAATGAAATTATCAGTAATTTTTTTAGATTGTCATTGATCTTACTGAGAAATAAAACCGTCTTACGAACCTGAAGTACCTGTGCAAATACGAGGTAAAGATATCCTTGTATCTAATGACGTTATCAGATGAAGTAGCTGTGATACGATAGCTCATGAGTAGTCCACTAGACACGGGCAGGCAGTATGAAACAGCAGGAATACCAGATGCACTGTGTTTAAACACTCATCTTAATAATACCTTCAACGACTTAATGGTTCATCCTCGTTGTAAATGCTCTATAGCTGGTCACATTTGAATAGCGTTTTTGCGCCATTAACGGCAGTGTCACATCAGTAATTTGCTCTTGCTTTGAGATGGACCCCGCTGACAGACAAAAGCCAAAGGTCATGACCAGACCAAAACAATTCACAGATCTATTGATCGAGAAAATTTCAGATATCTGACTTACCTTTAGCTTTAATTGAAATTCTTTAAAGCGAGTGCCGCTTAGCCAGCTGGCTTTGGCGGACGCTCTATTTGACATTATAGAAAAGAAAAAAAGCTTTGCAACGATAGTTTTAACAGTTGATTACAGTTGGCATGTATCATTTAAATTTCTCTAGGTTCAGGACCGAGTTGCCTTGGGGCGATGGGTCGACACCGCTATCTTTTTGCTTTTTACCGTTAGAACCGTTAGGGACGAGTATAGGGGACGGAAAGCCAGCGAGCAATAAGTACGTGCAAACAGCTGCTGTGCCAATCCTCTTATGACACGCTACCTATATGGGTACAATAGTGTACTGTACCCCCTTAAACTTGCTTATAAACATGTATAATCGAATTATATATATAT